>NC_041390.1:57695899-57707538 GCF_002162155.2 Triticum dicoccoides | reverse complement strand
ACCTTTTTCCACGCCCCAGCTCGCCTTTGTCCTCAGCACCGCTCGCCCTTGATCTACCTGGCGCGGCCCAGCCTGCTCCTACCACGTGTGCGGGTCACGGGCACAACGTGCTCCGCGTGCACGGGCGCCATCGAGGCCGACCTCTCCACCCGTGCGTCACTGGATCCATTGGAGGTGAGCTCCTCCAGCAGACTCTACACTGCACACGCTGTCCAACCTCATCGTCCTCTCTGCTCCGTCTTCGTCTACATGATAGCTGGGATCAGCCACCCATTTCCTTGATTGTTGGGCTGAAAGCCCAGGTTGATATCCTTCCGAGCCAGGCCACATACAAGGCAAATGGGCTGCCAACCCAGGCCAGTGCTAACGATGGAGAAGCTGTGCTCCCGAATGTATCCCCTCAACTCCGGTTTTTGGACGGGAAGCTGGGCTAGAGAGTTGAGGAGTTGGAGGGTAACCAAACACACCCTTAAGCTGCACTGATTTGACATGATGATATAAATGGTTTTATATGACAGTTTTATTTTTGCCAAATTATAATATCAGGAAACTGAATCCCATGAAGCAGGGACGGATCATAGGCGCATTCTTCTTACTGCCCCTTGGATAATTGCCAAATGCATAGGCTGAAGGGTCTACACATGTTTGTACCATTTGGAAAATTTGGACAACTTGGTATTCCATTCAATAAGTCAAAAGAGGACTTAGCATTCTATTCCATAAGTAATAGTTCAGCAAAGTAATTTACCAACAGACAAGTAGAAGTGGTGATGTAAGTATTAGGAAATATGCAACTAGTATTTCTAGGGGGCCAAAGGCCAATACACACACACACACACACACACACACACACACACACACACACACACACAATGTACGTGTGGTAAATATCACAACATTGAGTTTGGAGAGATAAAATCCATGGTGCGCTCTAGTCTGGGCCTTCGTAAAGAAAACCACCAACTGTAGCTCGGGAAGGCACATACTGAAGAGCAATAACCTAAACATGATATTTCCTTTGTGAGCATCTATATTCTTTACTGTTTGTGCACATACATTTTATTGTCATATTAAAACTAGCAGAATACCAAGCTAAAGGAGAGCAAATTGACATCCAAAAAGAGTGACAAAAGAACATGGACAGCGGAGGAGAAGTTACTATTGGCATTCTATATGAAATGAATGATTCGTCTTGGAAATAGATACTGGTACCAGTCCAGATATCTTACCTACATTGAGAAGGAAATGGCTGAAGTACTACCACATGCTGATCTTAAAGAAAATCCGCATATCAAGTCTATAGTTAAGATTTTGAAGAAGCAACTTTCATATGTTCTAGAAATTATGCAAAATGGCACTGCTTTGGATGCGATGACGAGAGGAAGGTGGTAAGTGGAGATAGAGAGACGTATATGGGCTGGGCAAAGGTAAAATATGTTCATTCAATATGTAAAGCAAGCTGCTCTGTTTCATGTTTTTTCATTACAATTCAGTTTCTAATGGAAATTCATGCTCTTTTTTGTGGTCCCGTGAGGGAGCAGGTCCTCTGTACATGAAGCCTATGGTTAATTTTGACAAGCTATATGAGGTCTACGCCAGTGATTCGGCTAAAGGAGGGAGTGCTAAAGGTCCTGGAGAAGAAGAAATTGCAGAAGGTGGATCAACGGTAGATGCAGAAACCTAATAGCCAACCAGACAAGGAGAATCCTCCTGAAACACATGAGAACACAAACCCATCCGGTGGTTCTAGGCCTGGTCGTAAGAGAACATACCCTAATGATGATGCACTTGAGTCAGGTCTTATAAGCATGTGCAATACAACTGTGAAGTTCTTGGAAGCAGAGCAGGAGAATGCAAAAAACATTAATGGTTTACAGAGGCCATTTATGCATGGAGCTGAAGTTCATGAGCAAACATCAGCCAATAGAACCAAATTACTTGATATCCTCCAAAATCTTAAAGATCTCAGTACTGAAAAAGTTGCTATTGCTGTTCGTGTCATTGGGGTTGATCCTGGAAAGACAGAATTTTTCATCAAGTTGCGTGATGATTACAAAGTGGTGTTTGTTCGCCAGGAGCTTGAGGTGGCCAAAAAATAAGTGGATGTCCAGATTTAGGAGTCCACACTCGCAGTTTTGATTTTTAGTTCAGGACTACTAATTGTTTGCTTTTAAACTCATTGTTTGCAACTATTGACGCATGGCAATTTATTTTACATTGTCTTTACGGTGCACCAGTAGTTCAGTTTTGGAGATATGTTGCATCTTCAGTCCATGTTAATACTCTTGGAAAATGATATATTCATATGTTTCATCAAGTAGTGGATTGCCTGATACTTGCTCCATGTCTTTCTTCATATCCTACTACATGGGTATGTGTTTTGATGATCCATGTCTTGCTTCAATTCCTACTAACTGGGACTGTTTCTTGATGATCTGATTGGAAATTGTTTGCTGCCTCAGGTTAGTTGGCCTGAATAGTGGAGGAAGCTGAAATGGCTTGCCTTTCAGCTAACACAAGATTAATTGCAGCAAGTGCACGTGTGTACACTGGCCATCACGTGTTTGGTTGGGGGTAATTAGAGTCAGGGAATGGGAATTAAATGGGTACGAGACTTCAAATCTATTGTTTGGTTAAGGGGATTGGGAATTTATAAAGGAATAGGGATGGGACTTGAGACCCCAACTCCCATCGTTTTATTAACAGTGAGTCAATCTTAACCCTTCATCATAACTTATGTTCACTTCCCTGGTCTAGTCCCTCGTCATTCCCATGAACCAAACAAGGGAATAAAAATTCTTCTCAAATTCCGACACATAATTCCTATCATGCATCAAACAGGGGATTGGAAATAAAACGACTCATCCCATGTCTAATCTCAATACAACTTCCTACACTGAACTCATATTCCCCTTCTCAAATATTGCCAAACGCGCTGACATGTGAAGTTGCAGACCTAGACAATACAGCCGATTCAGTTTGTAGCTACTCAAAGCGTATCTGAACAACTCCAATTCCTAGACCCACCAACCAAACAAAGGAAACTAATTCCCTGTCAAATTCCCACCCCAAACCTCCCCTCCCATAAATTCCCATTCCCTTTTCCCTTAAACTACCAAACACGCCGTAGAAAAAAAAAGGCGGAGCTGAGGCACGGAAGAGACGAGCCGCGCGAGGGGCGAGGGAGGCACTCACGAGATGTGTAGGTGGCGGAAGAGAAGGCCGAGGATGGAGAGGGAGCAGAGGAGGACGAGGAGCACGTCGGCGGCGAGGGACACCGCGCTCGCCCGCCGCACCGCGCAGTGGTAGTAGACCAGCCCCCCGCAGACCGCGCCCACGGCCCAGCGCCAGGATCCTCCCGCCCCCATCGCGGGCGTGGCGTCGACCAAGCTGCCCCCGCCGCCGGCTCGGCTCTGGTGGTGGTGGCGTCCGTCGGTCGCTCTCTCTCTCTATCACACGCGCAGGACACGTATCTTGGACTTGATTGTCATGGGCCGTGATCTTAATTCGGATGGACGCCATAAGCGGGCCAGGGAGGTTCTGTTCAGCGCATGCTGCGCAAAACTTGGGGGAGCCCAGATCGGGCAAGGCCACTGCCTCTCTTTTTTTACTTTTCCTTTTTTTATTTTTCTTACTATTGTTTACACATACAAAAACTCTAAACACACACACACACACACACACAGATATATATATATATATATATGTATGTATGTATGTATGTATGTATATCATGCTCTTGAAAAATGTTGATCATGTATATGGAAAATATATACGAAAAATATACAATGTGTGTGAAAAAAGTTCATCATGTATTTATAAAATATGTTAAATCAGTATTTGAAAAATGTAAATCAAGCATTTGAAAAATGTCGAATGTGTATAGAAAACAATGTTGACCATCTATTAAAAAATGATGAAAAATATTATGATAATGCAGATGAAAACATTAATCATGAATTTAAATAATGTTGAACAAGTATTTCAAAAATGTTAATCAAGGATTAGGAAAATGTTAAATGTGTATAGAAAAAATGTTGACCAAGCATGCAAAAAAAATGTTAATCTTGCATTTGAAAAATGTTGACAAAATATTTACAAAATTTTAAAGGTTAATAGGAAAAATGTTGACTGTGTATTAAAAAACTATTAATCTTGTATGTGAAAAAAGTTGATCAAGCATTTGAAAAAAGTTTAAAGTGTGTATAGGAAAAATGTTGATCAAGTATGCAAAAAATAATAATTTTTTATTTGAAAAATATTGACAATATTTTATAAAAAATGTTGACTAAGTATTAAAAAATTAAATATGTATTGCAAAAAAATGTTGAAATTATACAAGAAAATTGTTCTTGACATATACAAAAAATTAGAATGAATACCAAAGGAAAAAATGAAAATTGAAAAAAACGGATAAAAAAGAACATGGAAAAACTGAAAAACAAATCCAAAAAATAATTAAAAACTACGAAAACCAATAAGGAAACAAAGAAAAACAAATAATATTGAAAACCAAGAAAAAACTAGAAAACAAAGAAAAAAAGAAGAAGAAATGAGAAAGAAATAAAAGGTGGATAAAAACCATGAAAGATACAAAGACAAAAAAACACATGGATAACGAAGAAGAAATAAGGTAAACCAAACCAAAAACAAAAGTATATGGAAAAGGTAAAAAAAAGGAGAATACAAAAAATCCAGATGATTTACCGCAAGTTTTTTTTTGAATAAAAATGATTTATCACAAGTTGATCGAGCCTCATGTCTTAACATGAACACGATGTTGGTGCGATGGCTAGAATCACCCCATACCATCAAATCCACCAGGGATCGATTCCCTGGGAGCTCTGTTTCCCTCCCTATTTTTCTTCCTATGCGCTAATGGGAGCGCGCTTTCAGCCACAGCCTCGTGTCGCGTGCTAGGAACTCTCTCTGAATTTTATTTATTTATTTTTCGTATGTGTTTTTGGCTTTTAGATCATTTTTATGGTTTTTTCTCTGCTTTCTCTTAGGTTTTGGAAAAAACAATTTTTTCATGAAAAAACATATTTTCTTTATTTTCTTTTGCGAGAGGAACATGTTCATTTCTCGTGAAGGCATAGATTTGTTTCCGCGAATCGTGCCTCACGGAAAAGAAAAAATGTGTGTTTCTTTTTTTTCACAAGACACACATATTTACTTCTCGTTGAGGCACGAATTTGGTTCCGCGAGAAGCACATTTGTGCCTCTCGAAGAATGAAAAAGATTTCTTCCGCGAGAGGCATAGATTTACTTCTCATGAAGGTATGGATTTGCTTCCGCAAGAGGTATATTTGTGCCTCTTGGAAAAGAAAAAAAATGCATTTTTTCACGAGTGGCACAAATTTACTTCTCGTGGGTGCACGGATTTGTTTCCGCCAAAGGCACCGATTTACTTGTCATGGAGGCACGGATTTGGTTCGCAAGAGGCACAATTATGCCTCCTAGAAAAGGAAAAAAACACGTGTGTTTTTCTTCCGCAATAGACATAAATTTGTTTCTTATGGAGGCACAGATTTCTTTCTCGAAAAAGGGAAAATTAAAGAAAAAATGTGATATTTTCCTTTTCAAGAAGCACGGGTCTACTTCTCACGGAAAAAAATTATGCCTCCACAAGAAACGAATTTGTGCTTTCCAAGAAAGAAAAAAGATCTCATGAAAAAAGTTCATGATGCTTCTGGTAAAAGCGGATCTATGCCTACACGAGTAGGAAATTTGTGCTTCTCATGGAAACAAAAAAATGAAGCAAAAACACTTGCGATTTTTTTCCTTTCCAAGAATTACAGTTGTGCTTCTCGCCAAAACAAATCTGTATTTCTTGTGGAAGCTCACTTTTTTCATGCAAAAAAGATCATTGAAGCTCACTTTTTTCATGCAAAAAAGATCATTTTCGTGATTTTTTTCTTCAAAACATCAGGAAAAGCAGGCGTAAACCAAACAGCCAAAAAACAGAAAGAAAAAAAACAACTAAAAACCCGAAAACGTGAACAGAAAAATAAAAATAATGAAAATGTGAAGGAGCACCCAGCACACGACACTGCTGGTGGTTGGACGCACCACTTGGCGTGCTCTCAGCCCCAAAAAGTGACCCTTGCAGGGCTCCTACAATGGGTATCCTTTAGTAAGTTGTTCTCACATTTTTCTCTGGTTGGTCGCAAATCGAATGTCCTTTGGTGGGTCACTCTTTCGAGGTCTTTTAACTAGGTTTTGGTAGGTTTTCAATTTAATTTTTGGGCATTTCCTTCATTTTTGTTGCTTCCTTTTCCTTTTCATTTCTTAGAATACAAAAAACTTCTTTTGCATGGAATACAGAGGCATAAGCATTTTGTGAACTTACATGAACATTTGCGAAAAATAGTTGAACAATTTTTTAACTGCAACAGAATTTTTCTAAAATACACTAAAACTTCCTTAAAATTTCTAAGAATTATCCCTCATGCTAAATATATTTTTCATGTATTTTTAAATCATGCTAGAATTATTGGAAAAAGTTTAATATGTATTTTGAAAATATTGAACATGTATTTGAAAAAAATTCAACACGTATTAACAAGTTTTACAAAAAAATATCTATGAAAACCATCTATTTATTTAAAAAAACAAATTTTATGAAAATATAGGTAAATTAGAAAAAATAGGAAAAGTATTAGTTCATGTAATTAATTTGTATTATAATTTAGAAAAATGTTCATTGTGCCTAAGAAAAAAAAGTTCAGTATTATTTGAATAAATGTTCATCGTCTATTTGGAAAATGTTCAACATTATTAGAAAAATGCTTGTCATTATTTTAGAAAATGTCAAACGTGTATGACAAGGTGGCCAATATTGATCTTGTTGTTGTGTATTAGAAAGTATTCAACATGTATTTAAAAAATTCCCAAGTATAAAAATATGTGAACCAATTCCATGTATTCGTAAAAAAATACATTTCTTTAAAAAGGAATAAAAAATAAAATGTAAACGAAAAACAGGAAAGGGGGAATGAAATAATGAAAAAGAAAAAGAAATACCAAAAGGAAGAAAAACAGAAAGAAAAGAAATGCCCGTTGGCGCCGCCGCCGGTCCTCCCCATCTTCGATGGCCTTTAGGTCATGGAGGTGCGGAGGATCTCGGCACCCCACCGGCGGGTGGGACCCTATCCTTGTTCTCGTTAAGTTCAGCATCTTGGTTGGGGCTGTGTGGCGACGGTGATATCCCTTAGTAGGAATAATGTCTCCCACGTTCTATCCACGTTCCAATGGTGTGTCTAGCATTGCTGAATGGTGTGTGGAGGTGTGTCTTCATCGAAGCTCGTGAGATTTGGCTGATGCTGGTCTGCGTAGGATCAGTTTGGATCCGATCTTCGTTTGTCTTCGTTCGGGCGTTTACATGTTTGATCCTTCTGACCCACGAGTTTCTTCATAGGCGATGGTTGGTTTTTTTTTGAGACAACATCGTGAAGCTTTTTATTATGTCGTCACAATGTTTACAGGGACGAAAGTAGGTCACCGGATTGCCTAACCACACACGGCGGCCAATCCCAAGTGAAAAAGCATGCTTCGCTAAGTTGTGAGCCTCGAAATTCGAGCTCCTAAATTCGTGATTGAAAGAACACAAATTAAAAGTTTTAGAGTGGTCTATAATCTCACGAATAACAGCACCATAAGTAGCTGCGCTGCCCTTGTTGATATCCTCGATAACCACCTCGCAATCGGAAGATACAAAAATCCTGTGCTCATAAAGATCTTCAGCCAATGCTAGCGACTCCCGGACTGCAATTGCCTCCAGAGTTGTAGGGTCCTTAATTCCCGTAAGAGTAAAAATGGATGCACCCAAAAACAAGCCCTGATGATCCCTGTAAACTGCTGCAACTACTCCTGCAGCATGTCTTCTGTTAATCGCCGCATCTACATTGATCTTAACCATGTTCTCTGGAGGGGGGATCCAGTGATTCGGTCGGGTCTGCACCTCCCGTGGTTCACTTGTTGGCTTCTGTAGCACCTGAAGATCGCTTATAAAGGAGTTCACAAAAGCATTTGTGGCAAAAGGAGTCTGATGTATATCCTCGTGAATCACTTTCCATCTAGCGTACCAAATTGCCCAAAGTGTAATGCCCATCCTTGTAAATTCATCATGAGATAGAAAATTTTGCATGTTGAACAACCAGCTTCTAGCACTTGTGTTTGCATCCCTGCTCATCTGCTCCACTATGGAATCCGGTGCCAATGCCCATACTGACAGCGCCATGGAACACTCGAGCAGCCCGTGTCGCCAAGAGTCCGTCGAGCCGCACAACCGGCACGTCGACGTAGTGGCCATATTGCGGTGGTGGAGATCGCTGGTAGGGATTGATTCCCTGGCCAGGCGCCAGAGAAAGACACGGGTCTTGTTTGGTACTTGCGTGCGCCACAGCATGGTCCATCCGTTGCTCTCATCGACAATGGATGGTCCTCCCGTCTGATATAACCAATCCTCTCTGGTGAGCTTAGTTTTCAGAATCATTCTGTATGCAGAGCGCACAGAGAAATTGCCCCGAATCTCCTTGCTCCAGGCCCAAAAATCATCAACATGTCTCATACACAGCGGTATTTTAAGTATTGCCTCTGCATCTATGGGTATGAAAACAGACCAGACCAGCTCCTCCTTCCACGATGAGGTAGTGTGCTCAATCAGCTCGTGCACATACGTTGGCGGATCGGCCACCAGAGATGTCATAGGCTGCATTATATCCCCTCTGGGAATCCAGTTGTGTTCCCATATGAGAGTATCTTCTCCAGTCCCAATCCTACATATGACACCTTGCTTCATTATATCTCTGCCGTACAGTATCGCACGCCATATTTGAGATGGATGTGAGCCCAACTCAGCATGTAGAATATCACAGTGAGGAAAATATGCAGCCTTAAGTATGAGCGAGCTGAGAGTATTGGGAGTTTGAAGAAGCCTCCATGCCTGTCTCGCTAGCAACGCGAGGTTTAAAAGCTCGAGGTCGCGGAAGCCCAATCCTCCCATGTGTTTAGGCCTTGTCATAATATCCCATGTCACCCAGGATGGCTTGTGTTTACCTTGTTTACTGCCCCACCAGAACTGCCTAATTATCGAAGTGACATTCTCACACAGGCCTCGGGGAAGTCTGAAGCATGCCATTGAGTAGACAGGAATTGCTTGAGCGACTGATTTAATAAGAATCTCCTTCCCCGCTGTTGAAAGAAGCTTCTCCATCCACCCTTTAATCTTCTCCCACACACGGTCACGCAAATATTTGAAGGTACCATTCTTTGAGTGACCCACATCCGTTGGCATACCCAAATATTTATCACTCAATGATTTCTTATGGACTCCCACCGCTTGTTTAACATTATCACGCACCACCTGCGGGCAACCTCGACTGAAGAAAATAGATGATTTCTCATTGTTCACCCTCTGACCCGATGCTCCACAGTAAGCATTCAGTAGGTTTGATACCGCATGTGCCCCCTCTGCACTTGCCTTGAAAAACAGCAGGATGTCATCTGCAAACAAAAGGTGGTTAATAGCCGGAGCTGTGGGTGCCACCTTGATTCTGCCAAGTACTGATGACTGAGAATTGGATTTTAAAAGGCACGAAAGGCCCTCTGCTGCAATCAAAAACAAGTAAGGGGAGATGGGATCTCCCTGTCGAATACCTCTCGAAGGTTTAAACTGATCTAGCTTCTCTCCATTAAAAAGAACTGAGAAGGATACCGAAGTCACCATGTTCATTACTATGTTCACCCAAGACTGAGCAAATCCTAACTTGGTCATGATAGCCTTCAAATATTGCCACTCCACCCGATCATAGGCCTTCATCATGTCAAGTTTGAGAGCACATGACCTTTTCATGAAATGCAAGCATTCATAGGCACATATGATGTTATCAGTTATGAGTCTCCCTGGGACAAAGGCTGATTGCTCCTCAGAGATGATGTCTGGAAGAATCTGCTTGAGCCTATTTGCAACCACCTTCGAAGCAATCTTGTATAGCACATTGCATAAACTGATAGGTCTAAACTGAGGGAGTAGTGTTGGATTCATTACCTTTGGTATTAGAACCAAAACAGTATCATTTATGTTCTCAGCACTCTCCTCCCCTCTTACAATTCTGAGGACGGCTCTAGTGACCTCCTCCCCGCATAAAGACCAATGTCTTTGGTAGAAATGTGCTGGGAAACCATCAGGACCGCCTTTGTTGGTGCCATCTGAAACAGGGCTGTTTTCACCTCGTCGCCGGTATATGGTGCGCATAAAATATCATTCATCCCTGATGTTACCTTCTGCGGTACATGCATCAATACCTCGTCCATGCCCGTCACTCCTTCCGATGTGTACAAGTTCTGGTAAAACTCATTGACCATCTCCCTTAGGTCTCCAGGATCATCAATAAGCACGCCAAGTGAGTTAGCCAGCGCCTTAATCATATTCTTCTTTCTCCGGATGCTTGCTCTCAAATGGAAATTTTTTGTGTTTTTATCCCCCGCGGCTAGCCACTCTATCCTGGATCTTTGACGCCACATCAACTCCTCCCGATGGTAGAGCTCCACCAACTTATCATTGATCTTGATCTCCGCATGTGACGGTCCAGTCCTCCCCGGATTCCCTCTCAAGCGCTCAAGTTCAATTTTAAGAGATTTTATCTCCTTTCGGACGCTGCCGAAAGTGTCATTGTTCCACCTAGATAGGTCTGTAGCAAGATCAGACATCTTCCTCCTAATCTCCTCAACTGTATGGCCCGGGTGTTTTGAGTTCCACCTCTCCAGAATGGTGTCCCTCCACTGCTCGTGGGTCTCCCACATGGTCTCATACCTGAAAGAACGTTTACATCTAGGCCTCTGATGCTCATTAATCTCTAGTAGAATAGGACAATGGTCCGAAGTTGCAGCAGTGAGGTGTGATAGGCTTGCAAGAGGGAGTTGAGCGCTCCACTCAGCCGATCCAAGAGCCCTGTCCAGCCTCACGTGGGTAAAAGTTCCTCCAGCGACCTTCTTCTCGAAAGTCCAAAAGCGTCCCTTATATCCCAAGTCCATCAACATGCAAACATCAATAGTGTCTCGAAAAGCCTGAATTTGGGCATTGCTGCGCTGTCCAATACCCCCATGTTCGTCCGGACGTAGAACCTCGTTGAAATCACCAATACAGAGCCAAGGAAGTGCACTCAAAGTACTTGTATTTTTTAACACTGTCCAAGTTTGGTGTCGGAGATGCGTTTGTGCCTCTCCATATACACAAGTAAGCCTCCATGGATCCTTGCCAGGATCAATAACCGAGCAATCAATATGATAACACGAGTAACCCAAAATATCAAATTTTATTGGATTGTTCCAGAAAACTCCAATTCCTCCACTCCTCCCTTGACTATCTATAGCATAACAATTATCATAACCCAATGTTCCAGCAAGAGCTTTTACCCTACCCCTCTCTACTTGAGTTTCTACGATACAGAGGATAGGGGGGGGGGGCAAACTTCTTCGCTAGATCGCGAAGCTCATTTACTGTCACGGCGTTGCCCGCGCCACAACAGTTCCAGCATAAGGTATTCATTGCCCCCGGCGCTCCTCCGAGGTGGAGGACGCCGATTTGGGATCTAGGGTTGTAACAATCTTTGTAACCTTCTCTGTTGACATCTTGG
>NC_041390.1:57665631-57695612 GCF_002162155.2 Triticum dicoccoides | reverse complement strand
GGGGGCGCCGGTAGCATCAGCGGGGTCTTCCCTGCTAAAATATTGGCGTCTGCAGGTGCCACCTGCGCTGGAGGGTTTGCCACCAACAGCTTTGCCTTCATCTCATCTTGGGTACGCTTCCTGTTCTCATCGGCCTCTGCCATTGTCGTGTCGTGCTCATCTTCTGCTTCAGAGTAGAACTCTGTTGTTGCTCCTCTCCCAGCAGTTTGTCCCGTCCTTCCTGCACCTCTTCCACGACCTCCACGAACACCTCTTCCCCCATTGGGATTCTGCCCCGGTATCGGTCCAGCACCTCCGAACCACCCCGCGCGCAGTTCTTTAAACACTAAAGCAGATTTGGCATGGATGCCGTCACCGTGCTCTTTGTACTGATGTCCCAAGTGGCCGCATACCGCGCACCAGTCCGGTAACCTCTCATATTTAACCTTGAAGATCTGCCGCTTCCCCTCATGAACCAGACTGACAGCATTCTTAAGAGGCTTGTGTACATCAATGCGGATTCTCACTCTGTAGAAATTACCCTCGAAATCTTGTGACTTAGGTTCAGCATATATATATTCTCCCACCTTCCTTGCAAGGGGTTTGATGAGAGGGTAGAAGCCATTAGGTAGATCATGTATCTGCAGCCATATTTCCAGGGAATCAAGCTTGACCAGCGACGGCTTTGTGAACCCGTCATATTCAGCAAGAATCACCGCATTGCCTTTGTAGTTCCAGGGCACCTCATCCATTGCTCTCTCCCAGTCGCCTAAGCATGCAAATTGCAGAGTGTAGAGGTTCTCCTCGAGGGGTCGAAACTGCACTGGTTGGGCGAGATCCCATGCTGTCCTCATTGTCTTGAAGAAACCATATTGAATGTATTTCTTTTCCGTATGGACTCGCGCTATGGCCATCCATCGAGTTGCCGTCGGCGGCAGCGGATCTTCCTTCTCCACCACCACATCATCCATGTCCTCTTCTTGGAGTCCCAATTCACTCATCAGCGCCTCCAGGTTCGTCGCAGCGTTGGAGCTCGACGCCTCAGATGCCATCTTCTTTCCCTGACCCGAAAAGAAAATCGATCGGGTACTTTGTGTGCTGGTTCTATGGGGCCTTAGCATGACGACTTTCGGACTGTCTAGTACAATAAGGTTTGCCCGACTCCGGTAAGGGAGAGGCGATGACGGTGGCGCGTCTTGGGCTCGTTCCAGTGCTTGTTGTCGTCGCTAGATGGTCCATGACCATGGTGGTAATTTTTATTACTTCTGTTGTTCTTTGTATTGCCATGATTAAAGATGAATAGGTTGAAAGTTTCTAAAAAAAATTACTATTACTCAAAAAAATTACTACTATTATAATTAAAGATGAATAGATTGAAAGTTTCTCGGAAAAAAATTACTACTACTCGCACAATTGGTTATCTTCTTAAGACAAGCTTTGCCAAAACCAATTGCGATGCGTATACGCCGAAGCGCCAGTCCAGGGTTCCACTCTCGTCGAGGCCTCGAGCATGGCGAACATTCTGTTTCCATTCTCGCGCGATCTTCGCTCCAGGCGTGGGGACCAGCGACATCACGTTCAGGGCGGCTGATCCGAGAGATCACCGGCATCGCCGGGCGCGGCCTCGGAACCAGGCGATTGGCCTCGTATTCCAAGGAAGAAGGACAGACGTCTTCGATTCGATCAGGCGTCGCCATGATTCCGACGGAGACGACAGCCGTCGTTCGCGCTCTGATCGAACGCAACGCAACGATGGAAGGAAGGGAAGCAAGCCATGAAGAGCCAGAAGAAAGGGCCGACGTCGTCGATCAAATTTTCTGTGGGTTTCTAACCAAGTTGCGGTCGATATTACACTAATCTAGTAGGAACAGAGGTTGCTCCGGGAAGAACGGCCGGGCGCGCCATTGGTGGAGCCTTTTGCATGTGGTACCATGTTGAATGCAGATCCTAAATTCCCTCTCAAAAAAAATGCAAATCCTAAATTGTGCGCATATGCACAGTCCCGCCAAAATGTGTTGGGATCCAAGACCGAAGCGAGTTATAAAAGTGCGGAGAGACGTCGAAGAAATGCTAATGGTGGTCGACCACCATGGCGAACGTTTTCAAAATACAAATTTTCATATCGTGTTTTTTTTAAAAAAAATTCACACGTGGCATACACAAAAAAGACAAATACATATTTTCAAAATGGGCCGACTTATTTTGTGGTTGGCCCGGAATTTTTTTGTTTGTACAGCCAATAAATCATGATTTTTTTTCAAACGAATTTTCACACGTTCGTGAGGAACACACATAAGTTTCCATGGAGAAAAAAAATAAAATTTTTTTCAAAACTTTTAAATGGGCTCTTTGAATTTTTGAAAAAAGAACAACCTTCATCCTGGTCATCCACCAAAAGCCCACGCTTGGAAATATGTATAGTTCTGATTTTATGGTTGCAGCACCCGTCGAACATATCTTGCATTTTCTTGACAGATGGTGGATTGAAATAAAGCATCAAAGGATATAAAAATATAAATAGCACAAACCTAGCATGCACACAATCAATATCAACGCACATGCCAACTGAAAAAAGTCACACCAACACCTACCAAAGTAAAACAAGATCGTAGCTATAGCATGGTGGAGTAAAACGAAAACAACTCCTAAGCGATCAAAACAATGATCAACAATTTACAACATCAATCATATCTGCACCAACCATCTCATGATTTTACTGGAATACGAGAAAGATCCGCACACACACACACACACACACACACACACACACACACACATAACCAATAAAGGTCAAACCCCAGGGTTTCCCCGTAGAGCTCCAGATTGATGCTTGAGATGCACCACCAAATCAAAGTCATCATGTGTTGTCGCCACCACTCCTCAATCCCAACAGCTACATGCATAGCATGGTCTCAAGTTGAGATGCTACACGAGGAAGACCATGCTCACACAAACAGGCAATCAAACTATGACAAGAGTCGTCGCCACCAACAACTCAGAACAACGAAGGCCGTCATTGCACATTGCAACAGAGATTAAGAAGGAAGGTCATCGACCCCGACAAATCCCATGTCGGGCACTCCAATAGCCCCGCACCATCCTCATGCTTTGTCGTCCTCGTCCATGGTGGCAGAATTAGTAAAAAAAAAAACTCCTCGCTGTTGTCGGTTCTAAAGATTCAAGATCCCCGGTCACATCTCGGCAATCACCTAGCAACGCAAGACCATGCCGTCACCTGCGTGACCGAGCAGAGATCTACATATCAGGATTCAACAGGTTGACATTGCCACTCGCACACCTACAGATGCAGTGACGGATCCAGTGGAGGTGTCGTGGAGGCACCCCAAAAAAATGCAAATCTTTTTATCTAGTACTAGTTTGTCCAATTTGATGTGTATTATAGGATTAAAAATGCTAAACTGACATTATTTTATGGTTATACATGACATTTTTTATTGTGAGTGTAAGGTTGGCACCCCATGGGTCAAGGTCTAGGTCCGTCACTATAGATGGGGTCGTGAACACCGGCGTCTCACCACCAAAGACCGCCGATCCAGTCCAAAATACATTGTGGCCATAGCACATCCATGCTCTTTGCGTTAAGCCGCGTACCATACATCGCACCTCCGGAGAAACGCCACCAAATGCCGGATCAGCCTCGGTCCATGTTTTTCCAAGGTGCAGTCGCAACAGCCACGAGTATTATGTCGGCGAGAAACACCGTACAACCTCACCGTCCTTGCATCACCAAACAAACCTTCTCGTCCGCTGGATCTCGCCAAGCCGCCATGTGCGTTTCTGCAGCGGCCCATTTTTTTTGAAAAGGGGGACTTTCCGGCCTCTGCATCAGAATGATGCATACAGCCATCTTATTAATCAAATAAAGCAATGCCAATATGGTTTCAAGGTCTCCAAAAGTAATAAAAAAACAAATAAAGCTCACATAGAGCCAAAAAGGGCTAGAAACACCAACTAGCCATGAAAAGACGCCACAACCGGCTGGCTAAAACTAGATAGGTAAACTAAATGGCTATCCTATTACATGACCGCCATCCAAACCGGTTGAAGATATCCCGAGCTACCATCTCCCAGCGGAAAGATCCAGTAACCAAATGCTCCCTCGCCTCCGTCAGGGTGAGTAGCGACCACGAACGGATCAGTGCCGTAGTTCAGAATATAACCTGCAAAAAATGGATACATGATATTCTGTTAAAAACCAAATCATTTCTGCAAGTCCAGATAGTCCACAGCAAAGCGCAAATTCCAACCCGAATGTGTCTCGCTAATTCAGGCTCAATTCCATTAAGCCATGTCCCAAATAACGCGTTAACATAATTCAGTGGATTGATATTAAAAGCAATGTGGACCGTCTGCCAAAGCACTTTGGCCAACGAGCAATCAAAAAAGAGGTGTTTGATTGTCTTATCCCGATCACAGAAACTACACCTAGTAGGTCCTGTCCAATTACGCTTTATCAAGTTGTCCTTGGTTAAAATAACTTGTTTATGGACAAACCACATAAACACTTTTATTTTCAAAGGAACTTTGACATCCCAAACATGCTTGGAGGTAGGAATGGAGTTCGAATTAATAACATCAATATACATTGATTTAACAGTGAATACTCCAGACTTAGTCAATTTTCAGCGTAATTCACCGGGTTGTTGAGAAAGCTAGACCTCCATCAGTCTCCTAACTAGACGGAGCCATTTTTCCCAACGATTGCCCGCTAGCGTCCGCCGGAACTGAATATTAAGGGGGATAGATTGAAATACCGATGCGACGAACACCTCACGTCGTTGAACAATACGGTACAAAGACGGATATTGGATAGCCAAGGGTGTCTCGCCGAGCCAAGTATCCTCCCAGAAACGTGTACTAGTGCCGTTTCCAATAACAAACTTCATCCTATTAAACAAAGATTGTTTGACTTTCATCAGACATTTCCAGAAAGGTGAATCGGTCGGCCTGACTGTAACCTGGGACAAAGTTTTTATCTGGCGGTACTTGCTGCGAAGGATTTGAGCCCACATGGCATCATTCTCCGTTGAGAGCTTCCACAGCCACTTGCTAAGAAGGCATCTGTTCTTAACTTCTAGATTCTCAATACCGAGACCCCCTTGGTCTTTCGGTCTACAGATGATATCCCATTTAGCAAGCCGATATTTTCTTTTAAGCTCACCACCCTGCCAAAAGAAACGCGATCGATAAAAGTCCAGTCTCTTCCTAACACCTACTGGGACCTCAAAGAACGATAGGAGAAACATAGGCATACTCGTGAGCACCGAATTTATCAGGATTAATCGGCCTTCGTATGACATGAGCTTACCCTTCCAGCAACTCAGTTTCTTCTCAAATCGGTCCTCGATGCACTTCCACTCTCTGTTTGTCAGCCTACGATGGTGGATTGGAATACCTAGGTAAGAGAAGGGTAACTCTCCCAATTCGCACCCAAACAATTGCATGTAAGCCTCATGTTCGTCTTTGGCTCTACCAAAACAGAACAGCTCGCTCTTATGAAAGTTAATCTTTTACCCGGTCAATTGTTCAAATAGGCATAACACAAGCTTCATATTTCTCGCCTTGGCCAAGTCATGCTTCATAAAGATAATTGTATCATCAGCGCACTGAAGGATGGATACACCTCCATCAACAAGATGAGGTACCAATCCACCTACTTGACCATTTTCCTTAGCCCTTCCTATCAAAATTGCTAACATATCCACCACAATGTTAAACAAGATAGGGGACATCGGATCTCCTTGTCTTAGGCCTTTATGTGTCTGGAAGTAATGACCTATGTGATCATTAACTTTAATTCCCACACTACCTTTTTGCGTAAATGATTCAACCTGTCGGCGCCAGGCTTCATCAAAACCTTTCATACGCAATGACTGTTGGAGGAATGGCCATTTGACCTTATCGTATGCTTTCTCGAAATCCACCTTAAAAATTACTCCATCTAATTTTTTGGAATGGATTTCATGGAGCGTTTCATGCAGGACGACCACCCCTTCAAGGATATTTCTGTCCGGCATGAAAGCAGTTTGGGACTGTTGCACCATAGAATGCACAATCTGTGTGAGCCTATTAGTCCCGACCTTGGTGAAATTTTGAAACTAACATTGAGGAGGCAGATCGGCCTGAATTGCCTAATTCTCACAACATCCGTTTTCTTAGGAAGCAGTGTGATAGTTCCAAAATTCAAGTGAAATAAGTGAAGCTGCCCAGAGAACAGATCATGGAACATAGGTAGAAAATCCCCCTTAATAATGTGCCAGCACTTTTTATAGAACTCGGCCAGGAACCATCCGGTCCGGGAGCCTTATTGTTTTTCATCTGTGCAATAGCATCAAACACCTCCTTCTCTGAGAACGGGGCAACCGGAATATCATTTTCGAGGGACACACAATTATCCTCTGGAGGTCCAAATAACTGCTTATAATACTCGGTAATATATGTTTTTAGGTTACCGTGTCCTAAAATAGTGCCCTCATCTTGTTCAAATTGAAAGATACGCTTCTTTCTGTGCTTACCATTAGCTATCAAATGAAAGAACTGAGTATTCGCGTCCCCTTGGACCACTTTGCGGACTTTAGCACGCAAAGCCCACTTCAATTCTTCTTCGCGGAGCAGTTCTTTCAACCTCTTCTCCGCCTCAGTTTTAACCTGAAGCTCAGCTGGCAGTAAAATCGTGGATTCGGCCTTTATGTCCAGGGCCTGTATAAGAGAAAGGAGTCTATCCTTTTCAATCTTATACACACCACTGAGGTGCTTAGCCCAACCCCGTAAGAAACTTCTCAAATGCCTAATCTTATTCTGCCAACGCTCGATCGCAGTCGTGCCTCCTGCACCTCTATCCCATTCCCTGGCAATCAAGTCCAAGAACCCCTCGCGTTTGAACCATGACATCTCGAAAGAAAAGGTGTTCTTGTTACCCACGTGGTTCGGCTCCCCTGAGTCCATGAACAAGGGTGTGTAATCAGATATTCCCCTCGAGAGAGCTTGCACCGTAACCAGAGGGAACTTTTGTTCCCACTCCACGCTCGCGAGAACTCGATCAAGTTTTTCATAAGTTGGGTTTGGCAGAGCATTGGCCCAGGTAAACTTTCTACCAGAAAGCTCTATCCCCCTCAGATCCAAGCTTTCAATAATAGTATTGAACATAAACGACCATCTGCTGTCAAAGTTATCACTGTTCTTCTCCTCTCTCCTCCTAATGATATTGAAATCACCTCTAACTAAAATTGGAAGCTGTTCTGACCCACAGATTCGAACAAGGTCCGCCAGAAACTCCGGCTTAAGCTCGGGCTGTGCGGCACCATAAACCGCCACCAAAGCCCAGTCGAAACCATCTATCTTAGACCTGACTCGAAACTTCACCGCGAAGTCGTCCATCACTACACTTCGGGCTTCAAGCGAATCGCATCTCACACCAAGTAAGATACCACTCGATCTTCCTTGCGGAGGGAGGCAATGCCAATTGAAATCAATACCACCCACAAGAGAAGAAAGAAACGGGGGCGCAAAGTTTTCTCTACCAGTCTCCGATAGAGCAATGAAATCTAACTGCTGCTCTAAAGGTGCCTCAGCAAGGAACCTTCTTTTAGCCAAGTCCTTCAGACCTCTGCTATTCCAAAAGATTCCTCTCATATTTCATCATGGAATTTTTTAGTGATTCGAATCCTAGCACTCCTACGAACTGCGGAATCGGGACAGATCTTCCGTTTCCACTTACGCTTTGGTTTACTAGGCTCTGACGCTCGGTCCTCATAACCGGGTTCACTTATACTACCAGCATCATTCTCTAGGGGTACATCATCGTCCTCAGACTCATTATTGGGGGGTGCTAGATCCGCAGACAGATTATCGAGCACTCTAACCCCTAACGCATCAACCTCATCATCATTCTTTGGTTTAACCGCTGCAAGATTACGAATAGTTTCTAAGGCACGTTCCGCCTCCAAATCTAACAGATCATTCACCGAATTGGTAATCTCACTATCCGTAGCACCTAGTGAAACTCCTAATTGGTTTGCATTATTTATAATCTCCTCATTAGAAAAATGCAATAAAGAATTAGATATGTTGACGGGCATACCAGAAGATAATGCAGCCTCCTGAAGCTTGGCCGCCCTCATAGCGCACCGCTGCTGCATATCATCCACCTCCGAGAGCTCGTGGATGCGAGCACTCATCCGTCTCCCCGTCGAGACAGGGTCCGGGATCCTGCCAAAAGCGACAACCTCCTCCCTAGTAAAGCCTGGCGCTGAGTCCCTCAGAGGGTAAACCGAGGTTACCAAAGAAGGCGGCTATGGGCTCCCAAGCCCCTCAGACAGGTGCCCCACGCTGCGGTCCACGGCCACGGGTACGAACGGAGAGGGGATGACGGGGGCCGCCTGCCCGCGCCCTCCTCCCGCCCCACCCGCCGGCGCAGACGGAAGAGCCGTCGGCAATGGAGAGACGGTCCTCCTGACCGCCGGGGAAGAAGGAGGAGCCAGGGCCTCCTGCCCCAGCCCCCCCGCCCCCAATGCAGCTGCTGGCGCGGGTGTCGCCGCCACCACCGGAGTGGCAGGAGCCGAGGCCGCCTGCCTCGGGCTCCCTCCCCCGGCGCTGGCCGACCCCAACGTGACCGACGTCACCGGCGTCGGGATATGGAGGGGAGACGTCAAGGCCTCCTGCCCCGAACCCCCTCCCCCAACACTAGCTCACAAGCAGCAATCTGCACCGGAGCCTAGACCACAAGAGGAGGAAGGGAAAGAGAAGCAACCTCCGGCTCCCCCACCCCAACTCCATCCAGAGTCCTCGCCGATGAGGACCTGACCAAGCGTCCAGGCACAGAACCGCCAGCCCCCTCAAACTCCAACAGAGGAAGCGTGCGCTCAAACATATCATCAGAGTCTACCCGGTCACTCCAAAGTCTGGGAGGCGCTGATGCTGGCTCAAAGGACCCGAACCACAACGAAGTCATAGGCACCGATGGCGATGCTGCCGGCTCAACCCCGGTCCCATCCCCGGGCAACTGAGCATCTGGGCGAGAGCTGTTAGACCCCTCTCGTGTGGACTCATCAGTCTGTGCCCCATTGGCTCCCGCACTGCCGTCACCCTCGTGCATATCAACATCATTCCCATTAACCGCATCAGCAAACAGCTCAGTGTCCTCAAACTCAATCTCGAGCGGGAACACCTCTCCCCTATAAGTCCAGTTGACCACATCAGGCACGAACTCAATATCCAGAATACTGACTAAAAGCCGGGCCACCCCATGAGCCCGGGTAAAAGCCATATCAACTCTCTCCGTCTTCCCAACCATCATACCCAAACTGGCCACAACTCGAACATCCTGCAAAGGCTTAGACGGAGCCCTACAAACCGCAACCAGACCTGCGTAAGCGGCTTTCCCTTAGGCTCCACCTTCTTCCACTCGTGAAACTCCAGAATGCACAAAGTGCCAGGAACTCTACACAAACCAAAGCTCAACAACCGCTGCAAGTCATCCACCATGGGGAAATCAACCTTAAAAACATTTTCCTCGAGAACAACCAGCTCCCACCGAAAGTCTCCCGGAGCCAGCTCCTGAAGCCTCCGCACGATCTGAGCCTCAGTCACCTCTCCCTGGGTAGCTTTTACAACCCCGGTGGTCCAGCTCGGGGTCTTCTCCGGAATCTCTCGCGCAGCCGGTGATTCAAAGAACATAAGCTCAGCATAGTAGACTCCATACATAATCAACGACGGAGCCTGGTCACGCAAGAACGGGCACTCCCCCGAGGCATGTGCCGGCTTGCCACACGACTCACACAGCTCGGCCACGCACTCAGCAATGAAGTGGCCCTTCTCCCCACAACGGTAGCAAAGCATCTTTTCGTTCTTGCGCGCATACTTGGACACCCTCTCAGCATCTGACCTGTCTGTAACCTCGGCCACAGTCCCAGTCTCAGGAACCTCAACACTGGCCAAGGCAGTCACCACCTCCATCGCCTGGGAAGGAAGATCAGTGGACACGTGGTCGGCCTCCAGTGCTGACGCCGCGTGCTCAGCAACTGCCTTAGGTGGAGGCGGTCGGCGAAACCTCCCATGGCCCCCTCCCCGACCACCACGATGGCCCCGAAAGCCTCCTCTCTGACGGTAGTCCGGGCCTGAGGCTCCCTCAACAAATCCGCCTGGAGGGCCGAGAAACGATCTCTCAGCAGACCCATCACTCTACCAGGCATAGCCACGACCTCCTCCCATGGACGAGGAACCACGGTGCCGTCTCTCACCATACACATCATGCCCATCATCCCCCCACTGGCCTTGGGGCGGATCATTGGGCTCTCTGTTGGTAGAATGTTGTCTCGCCTGAGTCGGACCGGACCGGTTCTGCACCGGCCTCACAACGTAATGGGGCGGAGGTGCGGCACGAGGCTGATTGCCCGACGGCGTCGGCATGCCCCCAATAGGCCGAGGCCCTCCACCGCGGCCAGCCGGAGCCACACTGGTCGCGCCCGATGCAATAGGCCTAGGCCCTCCATGCCCGCAGCCGGCTGAGCAAGGGGCGCCGCGCCCGGCGCCGGGGGCCTTAGGCTGCCCCGACTAGCGGCCGGCTGGAAGGGCACTTGCCCCGGAGGCCGCGCGCCCAAGGGGCCAGCACCTCTCCCCGGGTTGCCCTGAATCACGCCCCCTCCCGCCGGCGGCCTCTGGCCAGGCGGTGCCAGGACTCCACGTCCGGCACCCGCCGCCGGCGGCGGAGCCGCCCCTCCCTGCCCCGCTGGACCGGACGAGGCCTTCTTGGCTGGCGGCGGCGCAGCCCCGCGGCCGGCCATGTCTAGCAGCGGCCGAATCCTCCTAGCCCGACGAACACCACAGGCAGGAAAGCCCCTTGTCCCGTGCTTACGAACCCTAGGGCCAAGAGGCGGCGGTACACGATCGAGAGAGACACAATGGCCCTCGTACGTGCATGGGATCTCAATAGGTGTAGGAGTGTGGCCCGGTCCAGCATGGACCTCATACCCATCTTTCTCCGGCCCAACATCTCGCGGACCCGGTCCACTCCGAACCGGCCCAACACCACCTAGTAGCTGATTCAAACGCTGCGATCTTGCGAGCGAGATCCCGGTCATCGCCGCTGCCGTCACGGGCGCCGCCATTGCCGGACTAACGGCGCTCCGCCTCGCGTTCTTCTTCTTCTTGACAGTGATCCAAGACTCTGGCCCAATCAAATCGAATAACGTGAGATTCAGAAGACTCACCATAGGTAGGGGGCCTTTCCACGGTCTGAGCGCCTACGCCTCCGTCTTCCGATGAACTACGCGTCGGATCATCTCATTCTTCTCGCCCGCGTGAAGACCGATACGCGCCGGATCGTCCAGTGGCAGAACCTGATCGATCGTCATGGCCACTTCATCTTCGCAATAACCTGCATGGAATAAATCGCAAACGAGATCTGAAGGTGTCGGTGAGGGCGGCGCCTCCGCCGGGGATGCATCCCCATCGTCGTCCGCGTCATCTTCGTCGGACTCGGCGAGAGCCCAGAACCGCCCGCCGACGCGCCGGCGATCACCGGCGGCGGACGGCGCCGTCGCGGTCGGGTGCACGGTCGCCCGCCCAGTCGCCCGTCCAGTCGCCCGCATATCAAGCCGGTTTTTTCACAGTTCTCATCTGCAGCGGCCCATGTCTGCCCTGCCAACCATGACATGCATGCCGCCTATAGCTTGCCGCCATGGCTCGTGCCCGCATCATCGGGCACCACCAGCCATCGCCCGCCAGCCCCCGCCAAGTATCACCACCGTTGGTTAGACCAAGTCACGGTGCTCCCGGTGCAGAGCTGATTCTCACCGAGATCCGCCACCCAATGACCCTTGTACCTTGGTGCCCTTGACACCCCTCCTTAAAAATTGGCTCGTCCCCAATCCATTGCACATGGAAATTGCTAGCGCAATGAATTAAGGTCTTCCCAGGCTGTAGTTTGAGCATCAGTGCTACTCCACTGAATGAATACTTGTGGAATAACAACACTCAAATCCGTATGAACTTTGCATATCTTTACATCACTCCTCTTAACCATCTCTCTTGATTATACCGCATGAGCATGTGTTCGGATTTATGGTGATGACTTGGTTCCTTATCTTGTGCAATAGCACCACTATTATCACAATAGAGGTCCAACGGGTTGGATGCACCTCAACCACATCGAGTTTAGAAATGAACTTACTCATCCAAACACCTTCTTTCACAACTTCAGATGTCGATATGTACTCGGCCTCCGTTGTAGAGTCAACAACTGTTTCTTCATTGGAACTCTTCCAGCTCATTATCCTTAAAGGTTTGGAAATTAGAATCAGTATAACCCTTTACAACGATCCCATCCTCACCGCCCTAAACTAGGAACATATACCTAATCCTTATCAAGTACTTGAGGATATCTTTAATCGTTGTATAGTAACTTTGACAAGGATCAGGCTAGTATCTGCTCGTAACACTTTGACCATAGAAAACATTTGGTCAACTGCATAACATGGCATACATGATGGATCCGATGGCAACTTCTCTCACCAGAAGTCAAAGGACTCTGAATCTTGCTAAGACTAATGATATGTGACATAGGCAAGAATTCTTTCTTGGCCTCATGCGTGTTGAACTGCTTCAACACCTTGTGGATGTATATATTCCGCCTTAATCCAATTAGCTTCCTTGATCTCTATATATCTTGATTCCCAAAATATAAGCTTCTTTTCGCAAGTCCTTCATCGAAAAACTATTTTTCAACGAGTCCTTGACAGACTCAAGCATTATAGCGCCATTCCTAGTCAATAATATGTCTTCCACATAAGATTAGAAATAGAACCGAGCTCTCGCTATTTTTTCGTAAGAACGAGGTTCTTCTTCTTTCTTGATGAATCCAAACCCTTTGACTACCTCGTCAAAACAAAGATTCCAACTCCAAGATGCTTGCTTCAACCCACAAATGGATTTATGAAGTTTAAATATCTTACTAGTGGATCAACATAATCCTTGGGTTGCATCATATACACGTCCTTGGTTAAATTTCCCTTAAGGAAAGATGTTTTAACGTCTATCTACCATATTCATAGTTTAAATACACAATAATAGCTAGAGTGATCCTGACCGATTTAAGAATCGCTAGAAGCGAGAAAGTATCGTCGTAGTCAACTTCTTAAACTTGTCGAAAACCCGTTGCGATGAGTCGAGCTTTATAGATTTGAACATTTTCGTCCATACCAGCCTTCTTCTTAAAGATCCATTTGCACTCAATGGTGTTAACATCATTTGGCGGATCAACCAAGTTACAAAATTGATTGTCATCCATGGATTTTAACTTGGATATCATGGCCTCAAACCATGACCCAAAATTTGTACTCACCATCGCTTCCACATAAGTCACAGACTCATCATTGTCTAGCAAAAATACATTAGGTAATTGCGCAGCCTACCGAACCTCAGTGATCTAGGTGTAATCTCAATCACGGTTTCCCTAACTGGTTCTGTTGACATGGCATCACTCCCCGCGTTGTTTTATCTCAAACTTCTTCGAGTTGAACCGTTCTCACGCTGACCTTTTGAATGAGGAAATCTTTCTCAAGGAAGACACGGTGTCGAGCGACAAACACTTTTCCCTCTTCTCGGTTGTAGAAGTAATACCCTATAAAGTACAAGAAATGTCCACATCCATGATAATACTCCTTTATAATAGAAGTGGAGGTTTTTGTCATAGATGTTCATCTCTCATGAATCTATGACAGAAACAAGAACATCAAATCATGTGTGTTGTAGTTGACTTATATGGCAACCGGTTTTTCGTCATAGAGTGTGATCAGAAGACTTTGTCATCATATCTACATTAGCAATCTGAAAGAGAAACAATTAGACATAAAATAAATTTAGCATGTATATGAAACCCACTTTGGAAAACTGGTACAATAGTAAGATGGACAATATCATACTAATATGCCTTTTATTGCTAAGTACACAATAACATTATGATACAAACATATATATGAGTACCATAGTCATTGTATTGTCTATTATATCCCATATTATATTGAAAATCAATATAGACACACAATTTAATATAGAATTAACACAATATGACAGTGTTTGTATCATCGACGAAATTAGTTAATGGTTGTGTGCATCACCTGATGCAGAGGCCTGATGACCCACAAGTATAGGGGATCTATCGTAGTCCTTTTGATAAGTAAGAGTGTTGAACCCAACAAGGAGCAGAAGGAAATGATAAGCGGTTTTCAGCAAGGTATTCTCTGCAAGCACTGAAATTATCGGTAACAGATAGTTTTGTGATAAGGTAATTGGTAACGAGTAGCAAGTAATAAAAGTAAATAAGTTGCAGCAAGATGGCCCAATCCTTTTTGTAGCAAAGGACAAGCCTGGACAAACTCTTATATGAAGGAAAGCGCTCCCGAGGACACATGGGAATTATCATCAAGCTAGTTTTCATCACGATCATATGATTCACGTTCGGTACTTTGATAATCTTATATGTGGGTGGACCGGTGCTTGGGTACTGTCCTTACTTGGACAAGCATCCCACTTAGCAAGCATCCGCAACTACAACAAAAGTATTAAGATAAACCTAACCATAGCATGAAACATATGGATCCAAATCAGCCCCTTACGAAGCAACACATAAACTATGGTTTAAGCTTCTGTCACTCTATCAACCCATCGTCTACTTATTACTTCCCAATGCCTCCCTCTAGGCCCAAACAATGGTGAAGTGTCATGTAGTCGACGTTCACATGACACCACTAGAGGGATGACAACATACATCTCATCAAAATATCGAACGAATACCAAATTCACATGACTACTAATAGCAAGACTTCTCCCATGTCCTCAGGAACAAACGTAACTACTCACAGAGCATATTCATGTTCATAATCAGAGGGGTATTAATATGCATAATGGATCTGAACATATGATCTTCCACCAAGTAAACCAACTAGCATCAACTACAAGGAGTAATCAACACTACTAGCGACCCACGGGTACCAATCTGAGGTTTGGATACAAATATTGGATACAAGAGATGAACTAGGGTTTGAGATGAGATGGTGCTAGTGAAGATGTTGATGTAGATTGTGTTGGGGAATGTAGTAATTTCAAAAAAAAATCCTACGCACACACAGGAACATGGTGATGCATAGCAACGAGAGGGAAGAGTGTTGTCCACATACCCTCGTAGACCGAAAGCAGAAGCGTTAGCACAACGCGGTTGATGTAGTCGTACATATTCACAATCTAACCGATCAAGTACCAAACGTACGGAACCTCCGAGTTCAGCACACGTTCAGCTCGATGACGTCCCACGAACTCCGATCCATCAGAGCTTCGAGGGAGAATTCCGTCAGCACGACGGCGTGATGATGGTGATGATGATGCTACCAACGTAGGGCTTCACCTAAGCACCGCTACGATATGATCGAGGTGGATTATGGTGGAGGGTGGCATCGCACACAGCTGGGAGAGATCAACAAATCAACTTGTGTGTCTAGAGGTGCCCCCTGCCCCCGTATATAAAGGAGGGAGGGAGAGGCCGACCCTAGAGGGGGTGCACCAAGTGTGGGGAGTCCTACTAGGACTCCCAAGTCCTAGTAGGATTCCCCTTTCCCTTCCGGAGTAGGAGAGAAGGAAAGAGGGGGAGAGGGAAAAGGAAAAGGGGGATGCACCCCTTGTCCAATTCGGACCAGAGAGGGGGCGTGCGCCTCCTTCCTTTTGGCCTCTCTCCTCTTTTCCCGTATGGCCCAATAAGGCCCAATACTTCTCCCGGTGAATTCCCGTAACTCCCCGGTACTCTGAAAATACCCGAATCACTCGGAACCTTTCCGATGTCCGAATATAGTCGTCCAATATATCAATCTTTACGTCTTGACCATTTCGAGACTCCTTGTCATGTCCCCGATCTCATCCGGGACTCCGAACTATCTTCGGTACATCAAATCACATAAACTCATAATACAATCGTCACCGAAACTTTAAGCGTGCGGACCCTACGGGTTCGAGAAATATGTAGACATGACCGAGACACATCTCCGGTCAATAACCAATAGCGGAACCTAGATGCTCATATTGGCTCCTACATATTCTACGAAGATCTTTATCGGTCAAACCGCATAACAACATACGTTGTTCCCTTTGTCATCGGTATGTTACTTGCCCGAGATTCGATCGTCGATATCTCAATACCTAGTTCAATCTCGTTACTGGCAAGTCTCTTTACTCGTTCCATAATACATCATCCCGCAACTAATGAGTGCTTGCAAGGCTTATAGTGATGTGCATTACTGAGTGGGCCCAGAGATACCTCTCCGACAATTGGAGTGACAAATCCTAATCTCGAAATACGCCAACCCAACAAGTACCTTCAGAGACACTTGTAGAGAACCTTTATAATCACCCAGTTACGTTGTGACGTTTGGTGGCACACAAAGTGTTCCTCTGGTAAACGGGAGTTGCATAATCTCATAGTCATAGGAACATGTATAAGTCATTAAGAAAGCAATAGCAACAAACTAAACGATCAAGTGCTAAGCTAACGGAATGGGTCAAGTCAATCACATCATTCTCCTAATGATGTGATCCCGTTAATCAAATGAAAACTCATGTCTATGGTTAGGAAACTTAACCATCTTTGATCAACGAGCTAGTCAAGTAGAGGCATACTAGTGACACTCTGTTTGTCTATGTATTCACACATGTATTATGTTTCCGGTTAATACAATTCTAGCATGAATAATAAACATTTATCATGAAATAAGGAAATAAATAATAACTTTTATTATTGCCTCTAGGGCATATTTCCTTCAGTCTCCCACTTGCACTAGTGTCAATAATCTAGTTCACATCGCCATGTGATTTAACACCAATAGTTCACAACACCATGTGATTAACACCCATAGTTCACATCGTCATGTGACCAACACCCAAAGGGTTTACTAGAGTCAATAATCTAGTTCACATCGCTATGTGATTAACACCCAAAGAGTACTAAGGTGTGATCATGTTTTGCTTGTGAGAGAAGTTTAGTCTACGGGTCTGCCACATTCAGATCCGTATGTATTTTGCAAATTTTTATGTCAACAATGCTCTGCACGGAGCTACTCTAGCTAATTGCTCCCACTTTCAAAATGTATCCAGATTGAGACTTAGAGTCATCTGGATCAGTGTCAAAATTTGCATCGATGTAACCCTTTACGACGAACCTTTTGTCACCTCCATAATCGAGAAACATATCCTTATTCCACTAAGGATAATTTTGACCGTTGTCCATTGATCTACTCCTAGATCACTATTGTACTCTCTTGCTAAACACAGTGTAGGGTATACGATAGATCTGGTACACAGCATGGCATACTTTATAGAACCTATGGCCAAGGCATAGGGAATGACTTTCATTCTCTTTCTATCTTCTGTCGTGGTCGGGCTTTGAGTCTTACTCAGTTTCACACCTTGTAACACAGGCAATAACTCTTTCTTTGACTGCTCCATTTTGAACTACTTCAAAATCTTGTCAAGGTATGTACTCATTGAAAAAACTTATCAAGCGTCTTGATCTATCTCTATAGATCTTGATGCTCAATGTGTAAGCAGCTTCATCGAGGTCTTTCTTAAAAAAACTCTTTTCAAACACTCCTTTATGCTTTCTAGAAAATTCTACATTATTTCCGATCAACAATATGTCATTCACATATACTTATCAGAAATGTTGTAGTGCTCCCACTCACTTTCTTGTAAATACAGGCTTCACCGCAAGTCTGTATAAAACCATATACTTTGATCACTTTATCAAAGCATATATTCCAACTCCGAGATGCTTGCACGAGTCCATAGATGGATCGCTGGAGCTTGCTCACTTTGTTAGCACCTTTAGGATCGACAAAACCTTATGGTTGCGTCATATACAACTCTTCTTTAAGAAATCCATGAAGGAATACAATTTTGACATCCATTTGCTAGATTTCATAAAATGTGGCAACTGCTAACATGATTCGGACAGACTTTTAAGCATCGATACGAGTGAGAAAATCTCATCGTAGTCAACACCTTGAACTTGTCGAAAATATTTTGTGACAATTCGAGCTTTGTAGATAGTAACACTACTGTCAGCATCCGTCTTCCTCTTGAAGATCCATTTATTCTTAATGACTCACCGATCATCGGGCAAGTCAATCAAAGTCTATACTTTGTTCTCATACATGGATCCCATCTCAGATTTCACGGCCTCAAGCCATTTCGTGGAATCTGGGCTCATCATCGCTTCCTCATAGTTCGTAGGTCCGTCATGGTCAAGTAACATGACCTCCAGAACAGGATTACTATACCACTCTGGTGCGGATCTCACTCTAGTTTACCTACGAGGTTCGGTAGTAACTTGATCTGAAGTTACATGATCATCATCATTAGCTTCCTCACTAATTGGTGTAGTAGTCACATGAACAGATTTCTATGATGAAATACTTTCCAATAAGGGAGTAGGTACAGTTACCTCATCAAGTTCTACTTTCCTCCCACTCACTTCTTTCGAGAGAAACTCTTTCTCTAGAAATGATCCATTCTCAGCAGCGAATATCTTGCCTTCGGATCTGTGATAGAAGGTGTACCCAACATTTTCTTTTGGGTATCCTATGAAGACGCACTTCTCCGATTTGGTTCTGAGCTTATCAGGTTGAAACTTTTTCACATAAGCATTGTAACCTCAAACTTTAAGAAACGACAACTTTGGTTTCTTGCCAAACCACATTTCATAAGGCGTCCTCTCAATGGATTTAGATGGTGCCCTATTTAACGCGAATGTAGCTGTCTCTAATGCATAACCCCAAAACGATAGTGGTAAATCGGTAAGAGACATCATAGATCGCACCATATCTAATAAAGTACGGTTACGACATTCAGACACACCATTACACTGTGGTGTAATGGCGTGATAGTGAAACTATTTCACATTGTTTTAACTGAAGGCCAAACTCGTAACTCAAATATTTTACTTCTGCGATCATATCATAGAAAGTTTTATTTTTGTTACGATGATTCTCCACTTCACTCTAAAATTCTTTGAACTTTTCAAATGTTTCAGACTTGTGTTTCATTAAGTAGATATACTCATATCTGCTCATATCATCTGTGAAGATCAGAAAATAATGATACCTGCCACAAGCCTCAATATTCATCGGACCACATACATCAGTATGTATGATTTCCAACAAATCTGTTGCTCACTCCATTGTTCCGGAGAACGGAGTCTTAGTCATCTTGCCCATGAGGCATGGTTCGCAAGCATCAACTGAATCATAATCAAGTGATTCCAAAAGCCCATCAACATGTATTTTCTTCATGCGCTTTACACGAATATGACTTAAACGACAGTGCCACAAATAAGTTGCACTATCATTATTAACTTTGCATCTTTTGGCTTCAATATTATGAAAATGTGTATCACCACGATCGAGATCCAACAAAACATTTTCATTGGGTGTATGACCATAGAAGGTTTTATTCATGTAAACAGAACAACAATTATTCTCTAACTTACATGAATAACTGTATTGCAATAAACATGATCCAATCATATTCATGCTCAACGCAAACACTAAATAACATTTATTTTAGGTTTAACACTGATAACCCACAAGTATAGGGGATCGCAACAGCTTTCGAGGGTAGAGTATTCAACCCAAATTTATTGATTCGACACAAGGGGAGCCAAAGAATATTCTCAAGTATTAGCAGCTGAGTTGTCAATTCAACCACACCTGGAAACTTAGTATCTGCAGCAAAGTGTTTAGTAGCAAAGTAATATGATAGTGGTGGTAGCGGCAACAAAAGTAAAGACAACAAAAGTAATGTTTTTGGTATTTCGTAGTAATTGTAACAGTAGCAGCGGGAAAGTAAATAAGCGAGAACCAGTATATGGAAAACTCGTACGCACCGGGTCAATGATGGATAATTATGCCGGATGCGGTTCATCATGTAACAGTCATAACACAGGGTGACACAGAACTAGCTCCAATTCATCAATGTAATGTAGGCATGTATTCCGTATATAGTCATACGTGCTTATGGAAAAGAACTTGCATGACATCTTTTGTCCTACCCTCCCGTGGCAGCGGGGTCCTATTGGAAACAAAGGGATATTAAGGCCTTCTTTTAATAGAGAACCGGAACAAAGCATTAGCACATAGTGAATACATGAACTCCTCAAACTATGGTCATCACCGGGAGTGGTCCCGATTATTGTCACTTCGTGGTTGCCGGATCATAACACATAGTAGGTGACTATAGACTTGCAAGATAGGATCAAGAACTCACATATATTCATGAAAACATAATAGGTTCAGATCTGAAATCATGGCACTTGGGGCCTAGTGACAAGCATTAAGCATAGCAAAGTCATAGCAACATCAATCTTAGAACATAATGGATACTAGGGATCAAAGCCTAACAAAACTAACTCGATTACATGATAAATCTCATCCAACCCATCACCGTCCAGCAAGCCTACGATGAAATTACTCATGCACGGCGGTGAGCATCATGAAATTGGTGATGGAGGATGGTTGATGATGACAACGGCGACGAATCCCCCTCTCCGGAGCCCCGAACGGACTCCAGATCAGCCCTCCCGAGAGGTTTTAGGGCTTGGCGGCGGCTCCGTATCGTAAAACGCGATGATTTCTTATCTCCTATTTTTTTTCTCCAAAAGCAAATATATAGAGTTGGAGTTGGCGTCGGAGGGTTTCCAGGGGGCCCACGAGGTAGGGGGCGCGCCCTAGGGGGGGGCGCCCCCCACCCTCGTGAGAAGGGTGTGGGGCTCCTGGTCTTCATCTTTGGCGAGGAGTTTTTATTATTTGTTCTAATATGTTCCGTGGAGTTTCAGGTCATTCCGAGAATATTTGTTTTCTGCACATAAAACAACACCATGGCAATTCTGCTGAAAACAGCGTCAGTTCGGGTTAGTTCCATTCAAATCATACAAGTTAGAGTACAAAACAAGGGAAAAAGTGTTTGGAAAAGTAGATACGACGGAGACGTATCAACTCCCCCAAGCTTAAACCCTTGCTTCTCCTCAAGCAATTCAGTTGACAAACTAAAAGAAAGAAAGAAAAACTTTTACAAACTCTGTTTGCTCTTGTTGTTGTAACTATGTCAAGCCAGCATTCAAGTTTTCAGCATAGATCATAACTAACCACATTTGCAATAATTCTCAGGTCTCACAATTACTCATATCAATAGCATAATCAACTAGCAAGCCATAATAATAAATCTTGGATGACAACACTTTCTCAAAACAATCATAATATGATATAACAAGATGGTATCTCGCTAGCACTTTCTCAGAGCGCAAAACATAAATGCAGAGAACCTTTAAAGATCAAGGACTGACTAGACATTGTAATTCATGTTAAAAGAGATCCAATCATAGTCATACCCAATATAAATTAACAGTGATGAATGCAAATGACGGTTGTGCTCTCCAGCTAGTGCTTTTTAATAAGATGGTGATGACTCAACATAAAAGTAAATGGATAGGCCCTTCGCAGAGGGAAGCGGGGATTTGTAGAGGTGCCAGAGCTCGGTTTTGAAATAGAGATAAATTGTATTTTGAGCGGTATACTTTCATTGTCAATGTAACAACTAAGAGATGGCGATATCTTCCATGCTAAACACATTATAGGCGGTTCCCAAACAGAATGGTGAAGTTTATACTCCCCCTCCACCAACAAGCATCAATCCATGGCTTGCTCGAAACAACGAGTGCCTCCAACATACATCAGGTCCCAGGGGGAGTTTTGTTTGCAATTAATTTTGATTTAGTTTGCATAAAGCATGGGACTGGGCATCCCGGTGACCAGCCATTTTCTCGTGAGTGAGGAGCGGAGTCCACTCCTCTTGAGAATAACCCGCCTAACACGGAAGATAAGGACAGCCTTTGTTGATACATGAGCTATTCAAGCATACAAAACAGAATGTTTATTTGAAGGTTTAGAGTTTGGCACATACAAATTTACTTGGAACGGCAGGTAGATACCGCATATAGGAAGGTATGGCGGACTCATCTGGAATAACTTTGGGGTTTAAGGGATTGGATGCACAAGCAGTATTCCCGCTTAGTACAAGTGAAGGCTAGAAAAAGACTGGGAAGCGACCAACTAGAGAGCGACAACAGCCATGTACATGCATTAAAATTAATAAACATTGGATGCAAGCATGAGTAGGATATAATCTACCATGAACATAAATATCGTGAAGGCTATGTTGATTTTGTTTCAACTACATGCGTGAGCATGTGCCAAGTCAAGTCACTTAAATCATTGAAAAGAGGATACCACCCCATCATACCACATCATAATCATCTCAATAGCATGTTGGCATACAAGGTAAATCATTATAACTCATAGCTAATCAAGCATGGCACAAGCAACTATGATCTCTAATTGTCATTGCAAACATGTTTATTCATAATAAGCTGGATCAAGAATGAGGGACTCATCATATTTACAAAAACAAAAGAGGTCGAGTTCATACCAGCTTTTCCCATCTCAGTCAGTCCATCATATATCATCATAATTGCCTTTCACTTGCATGACCGAACGGTGTGAATAATAATAAGAGTGCACGTGCATTGGACTAAGCTGGAATCTGCGAGCATTCAATAAATAGGAGAAGACAAGGCAATATGGGCTCTTGGTTAAATCAACAATAATGCATATAAGAACTGCTTCAACAATTTAATTATGGTCTTCTCCTACTGACCCCCAAAGAAAAGAAATAAAACTATTTACACGGGAAAACTCCCAACAAGCAAAAGAAGAACAAGAAATATTTTTGGGTTTTCTTTTTAATTATTACTACTACAGCAGAAAAATAAACTACTACTAATTTTTAGTTTTTCTTAAGGTTTAACAAACACACAAGACACTACTAGGAAAAGGCCTACTAATGGCGCACCAGTTTTGCCTACTAATGGCACACTACTGGTGCGCCATTAGTATCACGCCACTAGTATTTCTTACTAATGGCGCACCACTGGTGCGCCATTAGTATCTGGTATACTAATGGCGCACCACGCAGTGCGCCATTAGTATAGAACACCATGCGCCATTAGTATGCCTCCCAGGGGGCCATATTTAACCATGTGCTTTGGCATACTAATGGCGCACTGTTGTGTGATGCGCCATCAGTATACTTTGGCATACTAATGGCGCACTCTGTAGTGATGCGCCATTAGTATGAATATTAGGTTTTATTCTTTTTTACTTTTCTGATTTTTGCACAGGTTAAAAAATATATTATTTGACAGAATATAGACAGCAGCACACATCAACAACAGATTCATCGAATACAATAGAAGATTAGTCGCCGAATATAATTCATCATATTAGTCTCCGAATTCAAAAGACCGAACAAAGATAAAACATTACAAGTCTCGAGACCGCGAGTATCGAGTTTGTCTTCACATTACAAGTCGATATCGATCATCTAAACTACCATCACATAGAAGAGAGTTGCGGTCATCACGATGAGCATCATCGCGATGAAACTGGTCTTCATCCGGTTCCTCCAACTCTCCCTCCTCTCTTCCGCTAGATAGCGGGCGTATCTAGATTCCGCCTCCGCCCTAGTGGTGTACCCTTTGTAATTGTTACCGCTGAAACGGTGAACCTGTCTCCGACACTCCTCCCAGTCGTCGTAGACTCCGGGAACCTTACCCTTGTACACGACATACGACGGCATCTCTATGCACAATCCAAACAACAGACAATACATACATAAGCAATATAAAAGTATGCAACAAAAGGATCGGAAGAGAAAAGCAAGACATGACATTAATAGCACGATTCATGGTCCTACTAATAAATAGCATTGATTACATCTAAGTTGAACGACTGTCCAAACCAAAGAGACATACAAGTTCATTAAAGTTTAATTACAACATGAGCCAATCATTGTTTCAGAACTACACATAGCATCACTACTGTCGACTCGACTCATGGGACCGGAGCGTGGATGAAGCCGCCGTCTGTCGTGATGGTCATGAAATCGCGTGTGTTGTCAGCCTGCATTTGTAGCATTCCGTCTATCTCCCTGTTGGACGGTTGATATCTGAGGTATAACTGCCCCGAGGTATGAAGGACATCTTGATGGATGATGTCCGCAAACTCCGACTGGACGCGAAAGAATTCTTGTCTGATGTCCGCGTCCTAGATTGCCGACAAGCTCGCGGCCCAATCTTTGAGATTATCTGGTAGCAGAAGGTGATGATGGTCCCTTACGATTGCCCGCATGTGATGGGGGGCGTAGTAGGCATCCTTCTGACTGCCAGGCGGCTGCTTGACGCAGTAGAACTTAGTATTGTGGGCAAACACGTGCTTGCCATACCTACAAACTGGCCTGGTGAAGGTGCCTCCAGATTTGGCGTACCCGGGGAGAACATCATCAAGAACTTTCTTGATATTTGTGTAGTCCATCTTGGAGTCATGGTTCGGGTCGAAATACGTGGCCATGGAATATTTCAGGCTTAAGAGGATGAGTGTGCAATGTATGTCACTGCACAGAACACGGAATGTTAGAAAAAAAAGAACGATCAAAATCTAAGAAATCATATGTTACGGGGCGGTTAAGGGATGACTTACTCGGGAAAGTAAGCCACGAGGAAGTTGTCCTTATCTGGGTTTGCCAGAATGATGCCTTCGAGGTGTGAACTCGCGACTTGGCGGTCCCCAGCGCTGCCCAAGAGCTTGGCACGCATGTAGAAGGGGTCGACTATCACGATGTCCGGGGTCTTGTCTCTAATGATCCGCATCTCCATACTCAGTGAAAACAGCCGAACGAAGGTGTAGTGCAGCGGATGAAGGTTAAACATAGCAAAGATGTCATCAAACTGCAGGACGATCGTACCCCCGATGGCGCCATCCACAAAGCCCTTGCCCTCTGGCACCTTGGCCACGAAAACCGGGTATGCCACATCATTCTCTCTGAGACGCCGCTTCTCCAAAGAAAGAACACTGGCATGCAGACTCCGCATAGCACCGGTTGCAGCATTGAGCATATTTGTCGGTAGCATCGCCCTACCCGCCACATACACCCTCCTCGAGATATCCTTAGGTGAAGGTGGCCCGTCCTGAGCACGGATCGTACTCGGTGCCGGCTGGCTCGCACCCTTGTTACTCTTTCTTTTCCGTCCCTTCTTCTTCTGTTGTAATGGGACCGAGTTCTGCTCACAGACCGCCTTCTTGAGTGTGTTGGGGCTGATAATATTTGGCACCTCGGCTATCTGAGGCTCGGTGAAGTCGGCAGCTGGAGGCGTCTCCTGAGAACTGAACGCCAGACGATGCCTGTTGCAACTGGGTTTCTCCGTCGTACCAGCTAGACCGCGGTCGTCTTGGTTGGGTTCTTGAGAAAGAGGCCCGCAAAATTCATCATCGTACCCATGTTTGGCAAAGTACTTATCGACGTTGCTAAATGTACGGCCGTCGTCGTTGTCGTTGTCGTCCAGATCCTGTGCCATATGCATGTTCGGATCCTGTGCCATAGGGATGTCCGGCATGTCCGGTAGCGTTGCGGCGGTCTTGCCATGGCTTGGCGCCGGCACGACTGGCGGTGTTGTCTTTGGGGTGGTGTCCCCCGCCCCCAAACGAATCTGGCTCTTCGGCCAAAGCAGGGGCCAGCTTAGGCAGGTGCTAAGGGTTATCAGAACATCTTCGTCGGCCCCGGCGGGTTGAATCAGAGGTAACAACTCGTCGCAGCCTGGCAGCACCCGAACCAGTTGAACCCTATACACGGTGGGTGGCATCGATTTACCGTGGAACACGGGGTTGCCCGGTTGAACGATTTTGCCCTTGGCGACATCGACCAACTCGTCGTTCACGAAGTGCAGGAGAGTGCATGAAACGTCGGTGGCGCCCTGCGAAAACATGTAGGGCGTCAGGGATGCCCAGTCAAAGGCAAGGAGATGAAGTCCTTGGCCGAGAGGCTTAATTAGTTACCGTGATGATGGCGTCGAGCTCAGCTAATGTCGAGGCACCGCCAACGGCGGGCGTGCAACTGAAGGAGGGGCCGCTTGCTGGCGAGGTGCCGGCCGGCATACACCCGGGTGCATTAAGCTCCAATGCTGGCATCGGAGACACCAATACCGCCGACGCCGGAGACACCAATGGCGCCGCCGCCGGAGACACCAATACCGCCGCCGCTGGAGACACCAATGGCGCCGCCTGCGCGTTGTGCGAGTTGCTGGCCGTGAAGCTGGGAATCGGGGGCGGCCCCTGTTGGCCACCCGCAATCCACGTCGTTATCCCATGAATCAAGGTAGGCATAATGCCGGTGAGCGTCGATCCCAGTTGTTGTTGCACTTGTTCTTGGACCATCTCCGGAATCTGCGCCACTTGCGCCTTGAGTGCTTCAACCTCGCACGACTGGCTTTCCGAGCTAGTCTTTTTCTCCTTTCGCCCACCAGCGGTATAGTATGACGACCATTTTGTGGACAAGCCTTTGCCGGCCACACGACCAGCTGACGTCGGCTTACTGAACTTATCCTTGTTTTTCATTACGTTCAATGCCCTATTCAAAGGGGTGTCGAAAGGGGAGCTCTGAGACGACCCTGTGCTACTACATTCTTTTTCTTGCGGAAGGAACGTGAACCATTTAGAAATTTTGGGGATTAATTAGAATGCAATCATATGGAGCTAATTACGCGGGGGTGTATTCCTTACCAGGACAAGCTCAAGCGCCTTGGTCTTCGGATCCATGGTAAGCTCCTTTGTTACCGGGTCCTCCTTGTTCCGGGCCCTGAGAAAGTTCCTGGTCTGCTTGTCACGGTATTTCTTGAAGCGGGGCAGTAGGCCTTGCTCGGCACGCTCCGCGTCCTCCTTGTCCCATATAGGCCCCGCCACTCTGTAACTGCCGGGACCGAGTTGGTGGACCCCTAAGTTCAACTGCCGCATTTCTTTCCCCCACTGACTTGATTCGGAGGTTGCGGGGCTCTCGCACTTGATCTTGAACTCCTTGTAGTCATCTTCGCTCATCAAAGGATATTTCGCCTTGATGTTCTCATAACTATCACCTTTGTCAATCATTGCCTTCACCGTGCTTTTCCAAGTAGACAGGGCCATGCTCATCCTCGTGAGGGCGGCACCGTTCACTTTATTCCCCAAGAGGCGTGTGTTTGCAAACTCAGCGGGGAACTTGTATCGTTCGTGCAGCTTCGTGAAGAGGAGGCTGCGCAAATTCCCTCGGTCCTTATGCCTTAGGTTCTCGGTGTTGATCGAGACGGTGCTCCAGAGAATGCACCCGAGTTGAACCGAGTACCCCTTGACTACGTGTTTGGGCGCCGTCGGATGCCTATCAGAGTTCACTTCAGTAAATTCCTCCCTGACAGTGCCGAGCATGTTCGGGCGCCGGTCCTTCCGTTGCCTCTTCGGTTGGCTGCCATCTATGCGTGCGCCGCCATCATCAGTGGTGGCATCCGCGGCGCCATCATCAGTGGTGTCATCCCGACGCCACTAGGGGTTGTGTAGTCAGGATCGGTGTCTTCTGCGGCGTCCTCATAGCGGTGAGGTTCTTCCTCCAACTCCTGGGACAGCTCCCAGAATTGCTTGCCGCCCGAACTACCGGCCTCATCGTTGTGGGCCATGTTTCGCTCTAAATAGGAAAAAAATTGGTCAAAAAGTTGGTTATTGTCAAGGAACAAGATCATGGTCTAATCGTTTAGGGTTTGTTGACACCGAGGCATCCTAAAAGCTAAGCTTTTATCATTTAGGGTTTGTCGACGCCGAGGCACCCTAAAAGCCTAACCGTACATCATTTAGGTTCTCATCGACACCGAGGCACCCTATAGAAGCCAAGTTAAGTTTTCATCATTTAGGGTTTATTGATGCCGAGGCACCCTAGGTTAGGCCTAATCACTTGGCACTAATCACTTGGCTCTATTGCCACCTATGTTGGGTTTATCATCTAGGGTTTATCGATGCTAAGGAGAATTCTAAGTTGGGCCTAATCACTTGGCTCTATTGCCACCTATGTTGGGTTTATCATCTAGGGTTTATCGATGCTAAGGAGAATTCTAAGTTGGGCCTAATCACTTGGCTCTATTGCCACCTATGGTTTAATGCATCAAGAATGGCGGGGCAGTTGATCCTACTTAACTAAGTACTAAGATACCCCGGCCCATGCATTAGTCGCAAGTACCCCATATGTCCTATTTTTAGCAAAGTCATGCCAAAATTCACGGAAAATTTCAGCATGACCTTTGCTGAAAATAGGACATATGGAGTACCCGAATTTGCCGGAACGGAAGTTAATCGACATTCCGGCAAACTCAAGGGCCTCTCGGGGTACCTGCAAAATCATTATCCCCGCGTAATGAAGTCGCCAATGGGTCATTTCAGAAGATCACAAGTAGCATCATCACAAGTACAGCAGCAGCAGTAGTGAATACAGGCATAACAGCAGCAGCAGCAGGTTTATTCTTCTTCTTCATAAACATTAATTCTAGATGCCATAATTAGATCGAAATTTCAAACCACACACTTACTTTCAACTATAAACAAAACTGACTTGTTGTTAATGAACAGTGGCTAAAGATATATAAAACTCCATTGCAAATGTGCCATGTCAATAAAACAACTCATGGAAGTAAACTACTAGCAGGCTCAAAAGTCAAGTAAACTGAAAATATGACAGCTTGCAAACGCAGGACCATGTCATTATCATGGTAGTCCACTATATATTTTTATGACAAAATACATCATTATCAGGGCACATTAACAGCAAGGTGAGACTAGGCATTGATGCAGCAGACTAAGTAGACTATGAAATATGCAATGTTAGAAGTAAAATGAGTCAATCATCACATCATCCTATTGTGACTACTGAAATAACACAACCATCAACCGGAAAAATCTGGTAACATGAAAACATACTTGCAACAATCAGTGCATGCTTTCAGTTTGGTCACTGAATGTAGTCTGTTTTGTTCACTAAACGCAACTACCCCAAAATAAACAAATACACTACAAGCCTATTATTGACAATTCTTTAGATCAAACAACCCCATTATTTGGTTTTGATGGCTTGGACAACGGGAAGTTGCTAAAATATGACTATAAACTGGTAATGTTGTGTCTTGGGTATATTATACTAAACTGGTAATGGAATAAAGATGCTTAAAACAAAACTTTTGCCTAACTATTTGGTCTGAAAGTGTTTCCTTCTGGTAGCCACTTCACAACTGCACATTACAAACAGTGACCAATACCATATTAAATTCTCACTGTTGACAATTTGGATTCAATCACCTTCATTTGATCAAAGATGTTCAGCAACACTACAGTTGTCATAACTAAACAAGAAAAAGAACAGAAGCCTCACACTGTCCTCAAATTAGCAAGCATATTGTTAAGACAATTTTTCAAACCAAACAACCTCAAAAAAATTGATCTGGAAAGAACAATGGAGGCTGTTCCGAATGAACACTCAGCTGATAATTTGTAGAGTGACAGTATTAATGTTCTGTGTTGTGAGGACCAGCTAGAATCAAGAGGAATTTGTTCGGTTAATCCACACTAATTATGCATCAGTCAGTAATACTAAACTGTACAGAGAGAAGTAATTAGACTTGTAAGCCGTTGCTAGCGAGTACAAGCATGCATGAGAGAAATTATAACATGCCGCCATGGCCCTAGGGTTTGCAGGGGAGGGGTGGAGGAGAAGGGAGGAATCACCTGGGGAGGGGATGGGGGAATGGAGGAAGACGTCGGCGTTGAAGCTCCGGCAGCGGCTGGGTGTTGAAGCTCCGGTGACACACGGCGGGCTCCTCCACTCACCTGTCTCTGTGTCTCGGCTTGGGCGGGAGGACGTCGAGGGCGCGGGCGGAGGGGGGACGACGAGGGAGGCGGCGCTCGGCTCGGCGTCGCGTGGCCTGGCTGAGCTGAGTAGAGGCGGTCGTCGTCTCCTCCTCCTCCTGGTCCTCCTCCTCTGGCTCGGGCCGCGGG
>NC_041390.1:57664455-57665070 GCF_002162155.2 Triticum dicoccoides | reverse complement strand
GGGAGGCTGCGCGGGGGAGCTGCGGTGGTGGGGGGCGCGGAGGCGCGGGGGTGGAGTCCGGCGGGGGTCGGGGCGGTGGCGTCGGGGCAGCGCGCGGGTGGATCTGGCGAGGGAGAGTGACGAAGGGGATCTGGCGAGAGGGAGATGGAGGTATTAGCTGGGGGGGGGGGAAGCTTACTAATGGCGCACCCCGCAGCGGTGTGCCATTAGTATGTTTTTTTAGATAGCAATGGCGCACCCGCGGTCGGTGCGCCGTTAGTAATCTTTTTTTATATATAGCAATGGCGCACCAGCCAGAGGTGCGCCAATAGTAATCTTTTTGTATATATAGCAATGGCGCACCAGCCAGAGGTGCGCCATAAGTAATTTTTTATTATTAATTTTTGTTGCATCTAATAATTTTTTAGAAAATGAATATGAATATGAAACAGTAATAATTTTTAATAAAAACAGTAATATTTTTTTAAAATATCATCAAATTTGTTATTTGAAAATATTTATGAATATGAAAAAATATCATCAAATTTATTATTTGAAAATATCATCAAATTTGTTATTTGAAAATATAATCAAATTTGTTTTTTTGCAATTTTAGTTGCATTCATTTGTGACGGT
>NC_041390.1:57647340-57663963 GCF_002162155.2 Triticum dicoccoides | reverse complement strand
GGCGGCGGCCGGTGGAGCGGGGGAGAGGGTGCGGGGGGTGCTCGGCGGCGAGGGGGACCGGATCTGGCGAGGTGGGATAGCGATCGAAATGGAGGGGGATCGAGATCGAGTGTCCATGAAATTTAAATAATATTCATGAGTTCAAAATTAAAGTGCCCATGAAATACAATCGAGAAATGAAGGCTACGATTTAAATACAATCGATCTTAGCTAGTTATCTGTTCACAATCTTCTTGCCCTTCTTTTTCGCAAATGGAGTTCTTCTGTGGAACGGACGTCCTTTAGGTAGGGTGGTCCTGCTTCTTCTTGTGGTGTATGCAGCTACTTCATCATCGTCGTCATGTTCGATCTTCGGGTCGCCGTACTTGTCAAAGTCTTTCTCATTGGCTACTCCATCCATTCCGACGATCTTCCTTTTGCCTCTCCTCACGACAACACGACTGGGCTTTGATGGGTCAGTAATGAAGAAGCATTGGTCCACTTGGGAAGCCAGTACCCATGGCTCATTTTTCGCGGCGACGTTTGCGCTCGCGGTCTTGGATTTGGCTTCGGGTATGACCATGGTGGTGAAATACCGGTCTTCTTTTAGGACGCTCTTGGCCCATCTGACACGGAACATCGGGACCTTCTCTCCAGCGTAGCTCAGCTCCCAGATCTCCTCGATCCTTCTGTAGTATCTGTCCTTGTCGTTACCGGTGTAGGATTCCATCGTTACCCCAGAGTTCTGATAACCATCGTTCTTCATGTCCTTGTCCTCGGTGTAGAATGTGTAGTCATTGATATCGTACGCCTCATAGGTCATCAGGTTGTGCTTGGTGCCCTGTGACAAGGCGAATATGAGTTGTTCTTCCGTGGAAGAATCCTCATGTAAAGGGTACGATAGAAGCTTCTGCTTGAACCAACGCGTGAAACATGATTTGTGCTCTTTGATTATATCTCCGTCCGTCCTCTGTTGGCCTCGGTCATTGTACGTCTTCTCAATAAAGGTTTTGTGCTCTACCACCCAAGGATCGACCACGTCTATGTGTTCTAGCGCGACTAGGTTTGCTCTTTCAAAGTTGGCGAGTCGACCCTCGAAGTCGACATGCATTTCGCGGCGACCCTCACGGTGACCCCATCCAGCGAGCCTGCCGAGGTGCCTGTTGACGGGCAGACCAACGGGGTTCTCGATGCCTAGATAATTCGTGCAGTAGGAGATGCACTCTTTGGTCAGAAAGCCCCTGGCTATGCCTCCCTCTGGACGTGACATGTTGCGAACATATCCTTTGATGACACCATTCATCCTTTCGAATGGCATCATGCTGTGCAGGAACGTCGACCACAGTTGGATGATATCCTCCACGATATGGACCAGCAGATGCACCATAATGCCGAAGAATGCGGGCGGGAAGTACATCTCAAGCTCGCATAGTATCACCACGATATCTTCCTAGCCTTTTGAGTTGCCTCACGCCAACTAACTTCTGAGAGATGACGTCAAAAAAGTTGCATAGGCCAAATAGCATTTCATGGACATGCGCGTCCATGATCCCACGGATTGCAACTGGAAGTATCTGCGTCATCAGCACGTGACAGTCATGAGACTTCATCCCACTGAACTTCTGCTTCGCTGGGTCTAGGTATCTACTTATCTTCCCCGCGTAACCGTAAGGAAGTTTTACTCCTACGAGGCAGGTGAAAAACTGCTCGATCTCCTCCTGACTTAGAGTGAAGCACACGGGAGGGTACTCATTTCCCGTCTTCTTGGACTTTTTGCCTTTGTGGCGACTTTCTGTGTCCTGCTTCGCCTCATCATCATCATCATTAGCGTGAAGCTCCTGCCTGATGCCCATTGATTTCAAGTCTGCCCTTGCTTTCGGCCCATCTTTGGTCCTCTCTGGCATGTTGAGCAGGGTACCAAGCAGACTCTCGCACACGTTCTTCGTGATATGCATGGCATCAAGGCTGTGAGGCACACGGTGGATCTTCCAGTACGGCAAGTCCCAGAAAACAGACCTCGTTTTCCATACCTTCAACAGCGGCTCTGGCGCCTTTCACTTCTTTCCCGGCAGTGGGCAATCTTTCTAATTTTTCAACAGCCCGTCTATTTCCTCGCTGCTCCTCGTACGCGGGCGTCTTCGGGGTTCGGTTTCACCATCAAACAGATCCTTGCGTTTCCTCCACAGGTCATCGTCGCGAAGCCACCTTCGATGTCCCATGAACACGGTTTTCGAAGACCCGGGATCTTTATCTAGCTGGCGATACGTTGTGTCATCCATGCACCTGATGCATCCAGAAAATCCATGGACCACCTGCCCCGCGAGATATCCGTAACCGAGATAGTCGTGCACCGTCGTGAGCAGTGCGGCTCTCATAGGGAAATATTCTTTATCTGCGGCGTCCCACGTATTGGTTGGCGTTTTCCACAGCGTGTCTAGCTCCTCTTTCAGCAGCCCCAGATACAGATTGATGTCGTCCCCTGGTTGTTTCGGCCCTTCAATTAGCGTACTCATGTGAATGTACTTCCTCTTCATGCACAACCAGGGGGGAAGGTTGTACATCCACACAAACACATGCCAGGTGCTATGTGTGCTTATCTGGCTACCAAACGGATTGACTCCATCGGTGCTCGCGCCCAGCACGATGTTCCTTGGATCCTTCCTAAATTCTGGGTGTTCGAAGTTCAACGCTTGCCACTGGCTCCCATCCTTAGGGTGACTCAGCATCTTGTCTTTTTTATTTATCTCCGGGTCATTTGCGTCATCTTCTCGCTTCTTCTCCTCCCTATCCGCGTGCCAATGTAGGAGCTTTGCTACCTTAGGGTCCGCGAAATACCGCTGCAGACGAGGAGTGATCGGAAAGTACCACACCACTTTTTGAGGAGCTTTCTTCCTCTTCTTGTATCGAGTGACGCCGCACACCGGACATATGGTAGACTCCACGTGCTCATCCCGATAAATGATGCAATTGTTCATGCACACATGGTATTTCACGTGCGGTAAATCCAGAGGACACACGACTTTCTTCGCCTCCTCGAAACTGGTCGGGCACTTGTTCCCCTTGGGAAGACGTTCGTGCCAGAATGACATGTTCTCGTCGAAGCATGCGTCAGTCATTTTGTGTTTTACCTTCATCTCCAGAGCCATGAGCGTTACTTTCAGGCGGGTATCCTCGGGTCTGCATCCTTCATACAATGGAGTAACCGCGTCTATCTCCAGTTGATCCAGCTTGGCTTTCTCTCGGGCGGCAGCTCTTGCGTTATCCGTCTACTTGAGAAGCAGCTCTTGAATATGAGGGTCCTGCACCCAGCCCATCGATGGTCCATCGTCGTCTGCTCCGCCGGCATCTTCATATTCATGATCATGCCCTTTGTTTGCTCCGGCATCTTCCTTGTCATCATGTCCGGCATCTTCTACATGATGACTGTGTACAGCATCACCGTCGTGATCATGTCCTGGAGATTCTTCGTCTTCTCGCCTGCCTGAGCCGCGGTGGTTGTCTTGCTACCCTTCCTCATTTCTTGCCCGGCCCCCATGGATGACTTCATAGTCATCTTCATCACCTTGCCACTGATAGCCATCCATGAAACCACGCAAGAGCAGGTGGTCCCGCACCTGCCCGGAATTCGGGTCCGCAATAAGGCTCTTCAGCTTGCATCTTCGACACGGACATCTTATCTCCGTCTCGTTCTTTTGAAGCATCTCGGCCTTCGCGGAGCTCAAAAACCTATTCACGATGCCTTCGGTCATTGTGCGGACCATGGTCACCTGCGGGGTAGAGCAAAACGATATTTTAGAACCAAGAAAAAATTTGGCATGACTTTCCCTAAAAATAGGACCAAAAAGAATACATAGTGCCAAAATTCTCGCCGAAACGGAAATGAATCAACATTCCGGCAAAATATTGGCAACTATCGCATTTCAAATACCGGTACCTGCAAACACAAACATATATGCAACACCACAGACATATGCAACACCACAAACATACATAGATCTAGCTAGGCCATAAAAAGTGCATGTGCACGTTGTTGGAGCGAGCTAGGGAGAAAAAAAGTAGATCTACAACATGAAGATAGCTTTCCCCTTACTTACCTATCAAAAAAGGTAATTTCACCACTTAATTTTGATGAATCTATGGTGCAAATGAGGTGAGGAGGAGGAGGCAGCCAACAAGCTTGGAGAAGGAGGTGGAGGGAATGAAGTGGGGAAAGTGAGTGTGTAGGTGTCCAAAATATCTAGCTGGTCCCAGGTTACTAATGGCGCACCACACAGTCATGCGCCATTAGTAACCCAACATACTAATGGCGCACCTCCTGGCCGTGCGCCATTAGTAGTTTTGTAAAAAAAGTAAATATATATATAAACTAGTAATGGCGCACTATGCCACGGTGCGCCATTAGTAGTTTTGCAAAAAAAAGAATGAAAAAATACAGTAGTGGCGCACTCCATGGCTGGTGCGCCATTACTAGTTAGAACTACTAATGACGCACTTTGCCAGGATGCGCCATTAGTATGTTTGGAAAAATGAAAGAAAATTGTTACGTGTGGCGCACCTTGTGCCTGGTGCGCCATTAGTGTCTTCCACACTAATGGCGCATCACCACATGGTGTGCCATTAGTATATAGTAGTGGCGCACCACTTCTCTGGTGCGCCATTAGTGTCAATTTCATCTATAGCCCTTTTCCTAGTAGTGAGAAGAAAGCAGGAAAAAGAAAATAAACTAGCATGGATATTACAGTGAAAAAGTATGAGCACCGACATCTAGCAATGAGTGTGTGTGAGCATAAATGTAATATCCGTGAGAAATACGTACTCCCCCAAGCTTAGGCTTTTGGCCTAAGTTGGTCTATGGCCACGGCTGGCCTGGCGGATATCCATAATAATAGTTGTTGGGGTCGTACTGTGATGAGGAGGAAGACTCTGACTGCCACTGGCTGACAGTCATCTCTGGATCCCAAGAATAAACAGATTGTCGTGGAGGCTCATATTGTGGTTCCTGTTCCGGGGCTGGTGCAGGATTCTTGTAAGCTTGGACAGCAGCCCACGTAACGAGGTAGGGTCCTACAAAATTAAACAAAGAAGGAGCAGGCAGGATAATAGTCTCAGGATGATGTTTGTTAAAGAACAATTGATATTTAAGCTCTCTTGCCCTATTCTTAACAATAAAATTATGTGCCACCATACTTTTATGATCTAGATAAACATGGGGCAGCACCTTTTCTTCCTTCTCAGCATGCCTAATAGGTATGTTAAAATGTGCAGCTAGGCGTGTGGCATAGACGCCTCCAAAGATGGGACCCTTAGTATGGTTCATACTTAACCGTCTAGCAATAATACCGCCCATACTAAAAATGTTATCACTGTATAAACCATGGTGCAGAATAATTATATCAGGGATACTCAGGTTTCCACTGTTTCCGCATCCAATTAAACAACAACTAGCAAATAATGCAAAGTAATGTAAAACAGGAAAATGTATGCTAGTGATTCGTGCATCGGAAACCTTTCTAGTTTCTCCTACAGTGATAGTATCAATAAACCCACCCACATCATCATGATGTGGTTCTTCTGTCTTGCCCTCAAAAGGGTTTAAGCAAATCCGACAAAAATCATAAAGTGACATCTCCTTATGCTCATCATATAAATGAAACTCCACCGTAGGTGGTGAGTTCCTAGAATGAAAATGAAAGTTTTGCACAAAAGTATTTGTGAGTAAGAGATACTGATCGCAGTGGTCGTGGAGGAAAGCGGTGAGGCCTGCATTGTGAGCCAATTCATGAAAATCTTCGTAGATACCAGCTGCTCTCAAGAAATCTTCAGAAGGCCATTCACACGCCCGAATCTCCGCGGTGCGCGGCAAATTATATTTAGGCTTCGGTACCTTTTCCTTCGATCTTTGGCTCGACGAGCCCCTCAAAAATCTCCTCATTATTTTTCTAAAACAATCTAAAAATTTTAGTAACTTCAAACAAAAATGAACCAACTTCAATAATACTGATAGCAACTACTCCTACAAGTGCCTAGAGCCTAAATCAAGCATTAGAACTACTTGGAACCATATAAATTTGACATGCAAGCTCAAGAACATGGTCACCTATGCAGCACAAATTTGCAAAGAACAAAGCACTAGAACAAAAACTAATTGGACCAATGGAGGAGTCACATACCAAGGAACAATCTCTCCAAGCAGTTTTGCGAGAGGTGCTTTGAGCAAGGAGATCAAAAATCACAACAAAAGTGGCTGGAACTCGTGCTTGAGTTGGTTTTTAGGGTTTGTGTGAGATGGAGGAAGAAGATGGGTGCTGGGATAAGTGGAGGAGGGCCCACGAGGCAGGGGGTGCGCCCTATAGGGGGGCGCGCCCACCACCCTCGTGGCCAGGTGGCAGCTCCTCCCGCGGTAAATTCTCAAATATTCCCGAAAAAATCATATTAAATTGGCATGTCATTCCGAGGACTTTTATTTTCGGGATATTTTTATATTGCACGGATAAGTCAGGAAACAGACAGAAAATACTATTTTTTACTTTATTTCTACTAATTAACAGAAAGTAAAAGTGGGGTACAGAAGGTTGTGCTTCTAGTTTCATCCATCTCATGCTCATCAAAAACAATCCACTAACAAGGTTGATCAAGTCTTGTTAACAAACTCATTCCAATAATCATGAAACCGGAAAAATTTAGAATAACACTAAGTTACCTCAACGAGGATATGCACATCCCCAACAATAAGAATATCATATTTCTTCTTGACAGTAGGAAGAGGAAATTCAAAACCTCCAAATATAATCGATGGAATTTTTCCAATAGAGTTGATACTATGAACTTGAGGTTGCTTCCTCGGAAAGTGTACCGTATGCTCATTACCATTAACATGAAAAGTGACATTGCCTTTGTTGCAGTCAATAACAGCCCTTGCAGTATTAAGAAAAGGTCTTCCAAGAATAATAGACATACTATCATCCTCGGGAATATAAAGTATAACAAAGTCCGTTAAAATAGTAACGTTTGCAACTACAACAGGCACATCCTCACAGATACCGACAGGTATAGCAGTTGATTTATCAGCCATTTGCAAAGATATTTTTAGTAGGTGTCAGCTTATTCAAGTCAAGTCTACGATATAAAGAGAGAGGCATAACACTAACACCGGCTCCAAGATCACATAAAGCAGTTTTAATATAATTTCTTTTAATGGAGCAAGGTATAGTGGGTACTCCGGGGTCTCCAAGTTTCTTTGGTATTCCACCCTTAAAAGTATAATTAGCAAGCATGGTGGAAATTTCAGCTTCCGGTATCCTTCTTTTATTAGTAATGATATCCTTCATATATTTAGCATAAGGATTTGTTTTGAGCACATCAGTTAATCTCATACGCAAAAGAGAGGCCTAATAATTTCAGCAAAGCACTCAAAATCCTCATCATCCTTTTTCTTGGATGGTTTCGGAGGAAAAGGCATGGGTTTCTGAACCCAAGGTTCCCTTTCTTTACCATGTTTCCTAGCAACAAAGTCTCTTTTATCATAACGTTGATTCTTTGACTGTGGGTTATCAAGATCAACAACAGGTTCAATTTCTACATCATTATCATTACTAGGTTGAGCATCATCATGAACATCATCATTAATATTTTTACTAGGTTCATGTTCATTACCAGATTGTGTTTCAGCATCAGACATAGAAATATCATTTGGATTATCAGGTGGTTCAGCAATAGGCTCACTAGAAGTTTGCACAGTTTTATCATTTTTCTTCTTCTTCTTCTTTTTAGAAGAACTAGGAACATCAATATTATTTCTTTGAGAATCTTACTTGATTCTCTTAGGGTGGCCTTCAGGATACAAAGGTTGATGAGTCATTCTACCAGTTCTAGTAGCCACTCTAACAGCATAATCATTTTTCTTACTATTCATTTCATCAAGCACTTCTTTCTGAGCCTTAAGTACTTGTTCTACTTGAGTGGTAACCATATAAGCATGCTTTCTAACAAGTTTAAGTTCACCTTTAATATTAGCCATATAATCACCCAAGTGTCTAATCATATAAGCATTTTCTTTTAATTGTCTACCAAAATAAGCATTGAAGTTGTCTTGCTTAAACATAAAGTTATCAAACTCATCCAAGCACTGACTAGCAATTTTAGTAGGAGGGACTTCAGCTTTATCATATCTATAGAGAGAATTTACCTTTACTACCTGTGTCGAGATATCGGGATCAGGAGGTTCTTCAGTAAATAAATAATTAAGATCATATGTTTTTCAACAGGCGGTGAATTAAGACCATGTATTTCTTCAATAGTAGGTAAATTCTTAACGTCTTCAGCTTTAATACCTTTTTCTTTCATGGATTTCTTTGCCTCTTGCATATATCTTCGGGACTGAGAAATAGAACACCTCTCTTCTTCGGAGGATGTTTAAGAATAGGTTCAGTAATTGGAGTAGGAGATGGCTCAGGAGCTGGCTCAGGAGGTGCCCAATTATTTTCATTTGTCAACATATTATTCAATAGAATTTCAGCTTCATTCGGTGTTCTTTCCCTAAAAAGAGAACCAGCACAACTATCCAGGTAATCTCTGGAAGCATCGGTTAGTCCATTATAAAAGATATCAAGTATTTCAGGTTTCTTAAGAGGATGATCAGGCAAAGCATTAAGTAACTTGAGAAGCCTCCCCCAAGCTTGTGGGAGACTCTCTTCTTTAATTTGCACGAAGTTGTATATTTCCCTCAAAGCAGCTTGTTTCTTATGAGCAGGGAAATATTTAGCAGAGAAGTAATAAATCATATCCTGGGAACTACGCACACAACCAGGATCAAGAGAATTAAACCATATCTTAGCATCACCCTTTAATGAGAACGGAAATATTTTGAGTATATAGAAGTAATGCGATCTCTCATCATTAGTAAACAGGGCAGCTATATCATTTAATTTAGTAAGATGTGCCACAACAGTTTCAGATTCATAGCCATAAATGTATCAGATTCAACCAAAGTAATTATATCAGGATCAACAAAGAATTCATAATATTTATCAGGAACACATATAGGTGAAGTAGCAAAAGCAGGGTCAGGTTTCATTTTATCTCTAAGTGATTCTTTGTTCCATTTAATTAATAACCTCTTAAGCTCATATCTATCTTTGCAAGCTAAAATAGCGGCAGAAGATTCCATATCAAAAAGATAGCCCTCAGGAATAACAGGCATATTTTCATCATCACTATCATCATCGTATTCAGATTCAATAATTTCTTTTTCTCTAGCCCTAGCAATTTGTTCATCAAGAAATCACTACAAGAAATATGTTAATACGTGAGGGATCTTGTCCGTCACATATTAAGGGAAAATTGTCATGGGTGCCCATCCTTGATGGATTTGAAATCCGTCATGTATATCGTGTCATAATTTGATATTGTGCTTTCCTTGACGGTTCTTGACCGTCATGGATCTGCCCCAGGCCCGCCCAAGCCCAAACCTTGGTGACGGAACAAATCCGTCATAGACTAACGCCACGTCGGATTTTCAGTTGACCAATTCAAGTGACGTGGCTGGCTACGTGGATACTATTTTTCGTCACAAAAGTCGTCATGGATTTAGGCACAATTTAAAGCGCAATTTAAATTTGGTCGACCCCATTTCTTTTGGCCAGACTTTGACACAGTACATTTTTAGCATAATGCGATACCCAAATCCTATTTGTCCAACAAAAAGTATTTGCAAAGTTCCAGACATTACATAGTTTATCTGCATGCAACCATCCGTATGCATATACAACATAGTAGTTTACAAAATCCTCTATGAAATGATGTCTTACAACACAGATTGACAAAATATATCACACATCAGGGTTATGAACAAGTACAATCAATTTTACATCATCAAACATATAAAATATTGAGGCTGTTACTCAGGCTCTTGCGGTCGGCGCTCTTGATGGCAACTATCATGTCGTGGCTGATTGTGATGACCAGCCCCAAGTAGCCCGCTGTCCAAAATATAAAAATGAATTACATGTCCAAAATTCTTAAATCTTATAGTGTCTACAAATGAGAATAACATTGTATCTACTATAAAAGAAGAGTAGACACGAGGTTGCTTAAAATTAATCCAAAGGAAAAGTGTGTGAATGAAAGTCAAATGACAAAGTAACAAAACACATATCATAGAACTCCAAGTACAATGGCAGCAGTAGTTGAGGCCATATAAAGGCCAACAAAATGGCATCACTAACAAACAATATCCCTCCATGATGTGTAAACTTGTTGACACATGAACATTTGAAGTTTACGACAACTAGGTCGACGAGCAACGACATGAAAGTTAATGTTTATGCTACAAGTACATCTTAAAGGGCTGACAAATAGTAAACAATACTTGCATAGTACTATTTTTTATAACAGGAAACAATAATGAAATGAAATGAACTAGTATATATTTATACAAGGTGACAACAGTAGGAAGAAGGCTTGCGCATGTGTAGCAAACCTCATCGGCTTGCACAAGAACTACAAATATAGTCTATACATGGCTTAAAAATTACTTCAGGGTTATTAAGGTACAAGCCGAATCAAAACATATGAACAATGGGTGATGTCCACTCTAGTAGTGTATTGAAGCAATGCAAGGTTGTTAAGTTACAAGCCAAAGTCTGAAGTTCCTTTTTTTCAATTGCTCATCTTGTACAGATTGCATTTTATATATGCTCAATATAGGGGAACAAAAAAGGTATCACCATGAAACAAAAAGCATTGCTTAAGTATAAAATCCTAGCACATATCCTCCAACAATTTCATATTTAACATCTTCAGCGCAAATCAGAAGCATTTCTATTTCTTTTGTAATCTTAATTAGTGTATGGAAGTTGAACTACTGCACGCATATACATAATAGTAAGAAGTCACCTTAGTTTTTAAAAGCTAAAATAATTCATGCACACAATTAATTAAGTAGGATGTGGGATCTTGGAGGACTTACATGTACGCCTTGCAGTAGCAATCACTAAGCTATTTTGATGGAATTTCATAAGGCCAGGTTTTTTGTTTTGACGTGATGAAACATCTCAGCAAACATGTGAAAGGCACATCTACAGTAAGAAGGTGTCAACATCTGCACCTATAGGCAGCAAGTTGTGTATCAATAATTCAGAGAAAGAGAGTCACATAATAGTGAAATCCAGGACATAAGCGAGAAGATAAACCCACTAGAGCAAGAGCTTCAACAAGAAAGCAAGTGAGGCATTATTCTTGCTGATTTTTTAACAACATCAGTGAACATAAAAATACGCTGTAAAACCTGCAGAATCACAAGAAACATTATAATCCATGAGCCATTTGTCTATGTCAACTGTGTTGTACAGTAGTAAAAAGAGTAGTACCTCAAACAAAGCTTGCCTTGCACATAGGATCCTTAATGGTAGGGAAGAATTGAAGAGCTCTGATTGCCTTAACCTGAAATAATAACCAAATTTATTTTTAAAATAAATGGATGTGCAGAAAAATTGCATCCAAGTTGAACAACAGGTATACATATTTCTTTGAACAACACAGCAAAGTCGATGATGGATGTGACATAAGTCAGTTTAATAAAGAAGATAACGACAATAATGTGTTCTGCCAAGGCCACACAAGCGTTGATTAAAACTACCACCGAGAGTACATGTTTTGTTTCATCACAAAGAATAAAAACAAAACATAATTCTCCAACCATAGCAACTCCACCAGATTTTAGTTTAGAAAATTATATGATTTTGTTTCTTACTTAGTATTCACATCAGAGATTATGTAATATGCATTTGTGGCTTATGAAATGCGTCTTAGCATATAATTTTCCTTGGCCAGACCCCAGGTAGATGCTTCATAATTTATATCACATTTCCATACTGCAATCCAGAGATTCAGATGTTTATGATAAAAAATCACAGAAAGAAACATGCAGCTAAATATGTTTTCTAACTCCAGTCCATCAATATTCACAACATCCGGGTACATGCTATAAAATCATAGGAGGCATAGAGCAGCCTTCTTTCTAATGGCAGGCCGACATCTACTTGAAATATGATGGGATGTTTCATTACTCCGGCTGCTAAAGTCAGAAGATAGGAAAAGATGAGTGAAATACCGTCCACTCACGAGAAGTTACTAGGCACATCAATTAACAATGCATGTTACCATAGAAACGGGGGAGCTAGTAGTAACCATGCGTGACAAAAAATCAGGAGCAACATGATCTAATTTCAGATCTAGTGCCTGTATAGAAAATCAGCCATAGGAAATTGAGAATGACGAGTAGGGCGTGGAAGGGAATTGAAATTCACCCTGCGTATTTGCCGCTGTGCACATGCAGCGCAGCCGCCCTAGTCCTTGACCTTGGTGACCACGCCACTCTGCCTCTAGCACGATGGTCGCCGCAGTCCAGACCAATGGGCGCGAGCGCACCGATCTTGGGGGCGCCATCCACGAGGTGAATAGGGTGCGAAGCTGCGTGGTGTGGGACGGAGAGGAGCCGCCGAAGATTCGCTGACGATGGATGCGAAGCCGCAGCCGAAACCCTAGCCACGAGATTGGGTTCGCAGGTGACTCCAGAGACCAGGAGCGACGGATCCAGACGGACTGGGGGCTGGAGGGGTCGTAGACCAGCCCGTGAGCATGGTGCGCGGTGGAGGACGTCGCCGAAATCTGTGGCCGCTGGCCACGGCGTGAGGGGTATCATGAGAGAGAGAGAGGGAGAGAGACGAGTTGCCAATGGGATGGATGGGTGCGGGCGCGGCAGATCTGGCAGTTGTCGGAGATGCGAGGTGAGAGGGGAGGGAGAGGAGGGGAGGGGGAGGGCCGGCGGTGATTTGTGGGAGGAGGTAGGAAAAGAGGTGGTGCGTGGTGGGTGGCAGCTAGGAGAATCGAGAGGGGAAGAGAAGGAGGGGCAGAGAGTAGTGAGCTGAGGAGGAGGGTTCTAGGGTTAGCTTTTTATACGCGAAGCAGTTACACGGGCTTTAGCGGGCTTGCGCGGGCTTGTAGGGCAGTAGCAGGATGTCCATGACAGTTTCTGAAAACGTCATCGGAAATCTGTCATGAATTAACAGGTTTCTTGTAGTGAATTCACCAAGGGGCACAGTAGTATCAGGCATAGAAGCAGTTTCATTATAAGTATCATGCATAGCAGAAGTGGCATCATCAATAACATGCGACATATCAGAACGAATAGCAGAAGCAGGTGTAGGTGTCGCAAACTTACTCATAACAGAAGGTGAATCAAGTGCAGAGCTAGATGGCAGTTCCTTACCTCCCCTCGTAGTTGAGGGATAGATCTTGGTTTTTGGATCTCTCAAGTTCTTCATAGTGTCCAACAGATATAAATCCCAAGTGACTCAAAGAATAGATCTATGCTCCCCGGCAACGGCGCCAGAAATTAGTCTTGATAACCCACAAGTATAGAGGATCGCAACAGCTTTCGAGGGTAGAGTATTCAACCCAAATTTATTGATTCGACACAAGGGGAGCCAAAGAATATTCTCAAGTATTAGCAGCTAAGTTGTCAATTCAACCACAACTGGAAACTTAGTATCTGCAGCAAAGTGTTTAGTAGCAAAGTAATATGATAGTGGTGGTAGCGGCAACAAAAGTAAAGACAGCAAAAGTAATGTTTTTGGTATTTCGTAGTAATTGTAACAGTAGCAGCGGGAAAGTAAATAAGCGAGAACCAGTATATGGAAAACTCGTACGCACCGGGTCAATGATGGATAATTATGCCGGATGCGGTTCATCATGTAACAGTCATAACACAGGGTGACACAGAACTAGCTCCAATTCATCAATGTAATGTAGGCATGTATTCCGTATATAGTCATACGTGCTTATGAAGAACTTGCATGACATCTTTTGTCCTACCCTCCCGTGGCAGCGGGGTCCTATTGGAAACAAAGGGATATTAAGGCCTTCTTTTAATAGAGAACCGGAACAAAGCATTAGCACATAGTGAATACATGAACTCCTCAAACTATGGTCATCACCGGGAGTGGTCCCGATTATTGTCACTTCGTGGTTGCCGGATCATAACACATAGTAGGTGACTATAGACTTGCAAGATAGGATCAAGAACTCACATATATTCATGAAAACATAATAGGTTCAGATCTGAAATCATGGCACTCGGGCCCTAGTGACAAGCATTAAGCATAGCAAAGTCATAGCAACATCAATCTCAGAACATAATGGATACTAGGGACCAAACCCTAACAAAACTAACTCGATTACATGATAAATCTCATCCAACCCATCACCGTCCAGCAAGCCTACGATGCAATTACTCACGCACGGCATCATGAAATTGGTGATGGAGGATGGTTGATGATGACGACAGCGACGAATCCCCCTCTCCGGAGCCCCGAACGGACTCCAGATCAGCCCTCCCGAGAGGTTTTAGGGCTTGGCGGCGGCACCGTATCATAAAATGCGATGATTTCTTCTCTCCTATTTTTCTCTCTCCGAAAGCAAATATATAGAGTTGGAGTTGGCGTCGGAGGGTTTCCAGGGGGCCCACGAGGTAGGGGGCGCGCCCCCCACCCTCGTGAGAAGGGTGTGGGCCCCCTGGTCTTCATCTTTGGCGAGGATTTTTTATTATTTTTTTCTAAGATGTTCCGTGGAGTTTCAGGTCATTCCAAGAATATTTGTTTTCTGCACATAAAACAACACCATGGAAATTCTGCTGAAAACAACGTCAGACCGGGTTAGTTCCATTCAAATCATACAAGTTAGAGTCCAAAACAAGGGCAAAAGTGTTTGGAAAAGTAGATACGACGGAGACGTATCAAACACTAATCCCGAAAGTATATGGAGTGTGCGATGATGATCATATCAATCTTGGAACCATTTCCAATACACATCATCACTTCACCCTTAACTAGTCTCTGTTCATTCTGCAACTCCCGTTTCGAGTTACTATTCTTAGCAACTGAACTTGTACCAAATACTGAGGGGTTGCTATAAATACTAGTAAAGTACACATCAATAACATGTATATCAAATATACCTATGTTCACTTTGCCATCCTTCTTATCCGCCAATTACTTGGGGTAGTTCCACTTTCAGTGACCAGTCCCTTTGCAGTAGAAGCACTCAGTTTCAGGCTTAGGTCCAGACTTGGGTTTTTTCACTCGAGTAGCAACTTGCTTGCCGTTCTTCTTGAAGTTCCCCTTTCTTCCCTTTGTCCCTTTACTTGAAACTAGTGGTTTTGTCAACCATCAACACTTGATGTTTTTTCTTGATTTCTACCTTCGTCGATTTCATCATCATGAAAAGCTCGAGAATCATTTTCGCCATCCCTTGCATACTATAGTTCATCACGAAGTTCTACTAACTTGGTGATGGCGACTAGAGAATTCTGTCAATCACTATTTTATCTGGAAGATTAACTCCCACTTGATTCAAGCGATTGTAGTACCCAGACAATCTGAGCACATGCTCACTGCTTCAGCTATTCTCCTCCATCTTTTAGCTATAGAACTTGTTGGAGACTTCATATCTCTCAACTCGGGTATTTGCTTGAAATATTAACTTCAACTCATGGAACATCTCATATGATCCATGACATTCAAAACATCTTTGAAGTCGCAATTCTAAGCTGTTAAGCATGGTGCACTAAACTATCAAGTAGTCATCATATTGAGCTAGCCAAACGTTCATAACGTCTGCATCTGCTCTTGCAATAGGTCTGCCACCTAGCGGTGCATCAAAGACATAATTCTTCTGTGCAGCAATGAGGATAATCCTCATATCACGGATCCAATCCGCATCATTGCTACTAACATCTTTCAACTTAGTTTTCTCTAGGAACATATCAAAAATAAACCAGAGGAGCTAAACGCGAGCTATTGATCTACAACATAGATATGCTAACACTACTAGGACTAAGTTCATGATAAATTTAAGTTCAATTAATCATATTACTTAAGAACTGTAACACCCCGGATGTAACTTACCATATTTGTACTCCGACTCTTGCCATTTTCAGCTATAAGTTATGGAGATTCGTGGTTGGGTTCTTGTCTTTGTTTTGCATTTTGTTCATGTCATGCATTTCATATCATGCCATCATGTGCATCTCATTTGCATATGTGTTCGTCTCATGCATCCGAGCATTTTCCCCGTTGTCCATTTTGCAATCCGACACTCCTACGTCCTCCGGCGCCCCCTTTTATCTCTTTTCGTGAGCAGGTGTTAAACTTTCTCAAAATGGACCAAGATTTGCCAAGCGGCCTTGGTACACCACCGGTAGACCGCCTGTCAAGTTTCGTGCCATTTGGAGTCCGTTTGATACTCCAACGGTTAACCGGGGAACCGTAAAGGCCTCGTGTGTGTTGCAGCCCAACACCCCTCCAAAGTGGCCCAGTAACCCATCCAAACCTATCCCATGTCCTCCGCCGTCGGATCACGATCGCGTGGTCGAAAACTACACCTCATTTGGACACTCCCACCTCCTTCTATGTATAAATATATGCTCCCCGTCCAATTTTCGGGTCCAAACCCTAGTTCCACCTCTCCCTCCGCGCCGGACGCGTTCGCCGGCGCCGGACACGTCCACCGCCTCCCGCCACGTGGCACCCCGCGAACCCCGCGCCGTCGGCCCGCCCGGGCCCGAGGACGGCCCCCGCGGCCCGTCTC
>NC_041390.1:57588319-57647159 GCF_002162155.2 Triticum dicoccoides | reverse complement strand
CACCGCCGGCGCCGCCCCGTTCTCCTCCGGCCACCCGGATCCGGTCTCTCCCCGCGTCCCCGATGAACTCCGGTGAGCTTCCCGGTCAACCTCGTCATCCGCGCCATCCCAGATCCAGATCTGGAAAACCCTAAGGTTGACCCCGAAATATCCTAAGTCCTTGAGTTTTTGCATTCTGAAGCCCTGTTCAACATGCCATAACTCCTCATCCGTAGATCCGTTTTGCATGCATGATATATCAAAATGTTCAGCAGGATGTGCTCTTCATTTTGTTCCATTGTGACATGCTTGTTTGAGTCCATCTTGATGCCCAAATCGTGGGTGCAAGAGTGCTGTGAAATGTTAGGTGCGGATTCTTAGCAGAGTATGAGCATTTGTCATTTTTGCTACAATTGTTTTGTGCTTCATATGAACTTGACCTCTACATGTGTTTTGGGCTATGCCATGCCATCTTTACAGGGGTGTATGCCATGTATTTTTGTGATCAATGTGGTGACTACCACAAGCATGCAAAATAGCTCTCGTGATATTGCTGATTTCAGGATCTTAGGTTTTCACTAAGTCTTTGCTCTGCTGATATTTTTATGCCATGTATTCATGTTGCTACAGTGAGATCCATGCTTCTTTTGAGTATGTTCATTAAGGATGAATTGGACATATGGTTGTGATCTATCCATCCATGCCCCTGTTTGCATTTATGGAGTGCCCTAGTATGACTTAATCTTGCTCTACTTTTGCTATAAAATGTTCCTGGCAGATTGTTTACGTGTTAATCAATTTTGACAAAGTTGTTGTAGTTGATCCATGCATGCTATGAGCTTGTTCTTGCTTTGGTTAGCTTCATGATCATGTCTTGTTGCTATTTCTATGCTTATCTTGTCATGCAATGCCTTGTGGTGAGTGAATCGAGCTCGCAAAGAGGCCTTCATAATTCTTTTTTTGCCATGTCCGGTTTTCTGCTAAGTCTGAATCTGCTAACGAAACTTGCTATGTTTACATGGGTGCCATCATATCTTCTGATCCTTTTTGGCTTATGTTTAGTAGGGGACTCTTGTTCTATGCTTTTAGTAGATTCATGCCATGCCTTTGTTTTCTATTATATGATCCTGTAGCATGTTGTTTGCTTGCTCTAAACATTGCTTCCTGATGTTAATTCCTGACATGTTAGTATTTTCACCAAGTCTGTGAAGCTGATATCTTTTGCACTTTTGCCATGCTTGTTTGAACCTGCTCTTGTGTGTTTTAGCCGTAGCTCAGTGTTCATATTTTGTCAAGCATCTTGAGTAGATCTCTGCCATGTGCTTTGTTGTTATGTTCAAGTGCAGTAACTTAGTTTCTTGTTGCATTCTAAATGGCATCATGCTGTTAATCGCAGAATTGTGCCATTCTTATTTTGCTTGCCATTTGCAAACCATGCGTCCGATTCCGATGATCTTTATATCGATTTCGACCGAAATCAACTCATCTTTCCAGCGGCGCACTTGGTTTGCCAAGTTGATGCCTAGTTCATTCTTTCCCTTTCGAAGCACGCATATGCATTGCATATCACATCCTGCATATCATGCCATGTTTTGCATCATGTTGCTTGTGCATTGCACCGTGATTGATTGTTGGTCTTTTGCTTGTGTGATTGTCTTGGGAAGAGCCGGGAGACGAGTACGTGATCGAGGAACCCGTTGAGTACACTTACGAGGATAAAGCTTTCGTCAACTCGGAGAACTTTGCAGGCAAGATGACCATACCCTCGAAATCACTTCTATCTTTGCTTGCTAGTTTCTCGCTCTTTTGCTATGCCGCGATACCTATCACTTGCTATATCATGCCTCCCATATTGCCATGTCAAGCCTCTAACCCACCTTTTCTAACAAACCGTTGTTTGGCTATGTTACCGCTTTGCTCAGCCCCTCTTATAGCGTTGTTAGTTGTAGGTGAAGATGAAGTTTGTTCCTTGTTGGAACATGATTATTGTTGGGATATCATTATTATATCTTGTTTACTTTAATGCATCTATATACTTGGTAAAGGGTGGAACGCTCGGCCTTATGCCTGGTGTTTTGTTCCACTCTTGCCGCCCTAGTTTCCGTCATACTGGTGTTATGTTCCTTGTTTTTGTGTTCCTTACGCAGTTGGGTTATAATGGGAACCCCTTGACAGTTCGCCTTGAATAAAACTCCTCCAGCAAGGCCCAACCTTGATTTTACCATTTGCCACCTAAGCCTTTTTCCCTTGGGTTCCGCGGACTCAAGGGTCATCTTTATTTTAAACCCCCGGGCCAGTGCTCCTCTGAGTGTTGGTCCAACCTGTCAGCAGCCGGTGGCCACCAGGGGCAACTCTGGGTTGGCCTACCGGAATCTTGGACAATCCAGTGTGCCCTGAGAACGAGATATGTGCAGCTCCTATCGGGATTTGTCGGCACATTCGGGTGGCTTTGCTGGTCTTGTTTTACCATTGTCGAGATGTCTTGTAACCGGGATTCCGAGTCTGGTCGGGTCTTCCTGGGAGAAGGAATATCCTTCGTTGACCGTGAGAGCTTGTGATGGGCTAAGTTGGGACACCCCTGCAGGGATTTGAACTTTCGAAAGCCGTGCCCGCGGTTATGGGCAGATGGGAATTTGTTAATATCCGGTTGTAGAAAACTTGACACTTAACTTAATTAAAATGAATCAACCACGTGTGTAGCCATGACGGTCTCTTTTCGGCGGAGTCTGGGAAGTGAACACGGTTTCGTGTTATGCTTGAACGTAAGTATTTTCAGGATCACTTCTTGATCTTTTTAGCTTCTCGACCGTGCTTTGCTTCTCTTCTCGCTCTCATTTGCGTAACTTAACCACATATATGCTAGTGCTTGCTGCAGCTCCACCTCACTACCCCCCTTTTCCTATCTTAAGCTTAAATAGTCTTGATCGCGAGGGTGTGAGATTGATGAGTCCCGTGACTCACAGATTACTTTCCAAACCAGATGCAGGTGCCGATGATGCCAGTGCAGGGGACGCTACCGAACTCAAGTGGGAGTTTGACGAGGATTCGGGACGTTACTATGTGTCTTTTCTGGACGATCAGTAGAGGAGCCCAGTTGGGGCGATCGGGGATCTAGCATTTGGGGTTGTCTTTATTTATGTTGGTTCCGTAGTCGGACCTTGATTGTATTCTGGATGATGTAATGCTATATTTATGTATTGTGTGAAGTGGCGATTGTAAGCCAACTCTTTATCCCATTCTTATTCAGTACATGGGACGTGTAAAGATTACCCCTCTTGCGACATACCTACTATGCGGTTATGCCTCTGAGTCGTGCTCCGACACGTGGGAGATATAGCCCATCGTGGGTGTTACAAGAACTCCCACTTAGATAGACATCCCTCTAATCCTCTAAGTGATCACGTGATCCAAATCAACTAAACCATGTCCGATCATCACGTGAGATGGAGTAGTTTCAATGGTGAACATCACTATGTTGATCATATCTACTATATGATTCACGCTCGACCTTTCGGTCTCAGTGTTCCGAGGCCATATCTGTTCTATGCTAGGCTCGTCAAGTTTAACCTGAGTATTCCGCGTGTGCAACTGTTTTGCACCCGTTGTATTTGAACGTAGAACCTATCACACCCGATCATCACGTGGTGTCTCAGCACGAAGAACTTTCGCAACGGTGCATACTCAGGGAGAACACTTATACCTTAAAATTTAGTGAGAGATCATCTTATAAAGCTACCGCCGAACTAAGCAAGATAAGATGTATAAAAGATAAACATCACATGCAATCATAATATGTGACATGATATGGCCATCATCATCTTGTGCCTTTGATCTCCATCTCCAAAGCATCGTCATGATCTCCATCGTCACCGGCCTGACACCATGATCTCCATCATCTTGATCTATATCAATGTGTCGTCACATGGTCGTCTCACCAACTATTGCTCTTGCAACTATTGCTATCGCATAGCGATAAAGTAAAGCAATTATTTGGCGCTTGCATCTTATGCAATAGAGAGACAACCATAAGGCTTTTGCTAGTTGCCGATAACTTCAACAAAACATGATCATCTCATACAACAACTTATACTCATCACGTCTTGACCATATCACATCACAACATGCCCTGCAAAAACAAGTTAGACGTCCTCTACTTTGTTGTTGCAAGTTTTACGTGGCTGCTACGGGCTGAGCAAGAATCGTTCTTACCTACGCATCAAAACCACAACGATAGTTCATCAAGTTAGTGATGTTTTAACCTTCTCAAGGACCGGGCGTAGCCACACTCGGTTCAACTAAAGTTGGAGAAACTGACACCCGCCAGCCACCTGTGTGCAAAGCACGTCGGTAGAACCAGTCTCGTGTAAGCGTACATGTAATGTCGGTCCGGGCCGCTTCATCCAACAATACCGCCGAACCAAAGTATGACATGCTGGTAAGTAGTATGACTTGTATCGCTCACAACTCACTTGTGTTCTACTCGTGCATATAACATCTACGCATAAAACCTGGCTCGGATGCCACTGTTGGGAAACATTGTAATTTCAAAAAAAAAAAATCTTGCGCACACACAGGAACATGGTGATGCATAGCAATGAGAGGGGAGAGTGTTATCCACGTACCCTCGTATACCGAAAGTGGAAGCGTTAGCACAACACGGTTGATGTAGTCGTACGTCTTCACGATCCGACCAATCAAGTACCGAACGTACGGGACCTTCGAGTTCAGCACACATTCAGCTCGATGACGTCCCACGAACTCCGATCCAGCAGAGCTTCGAGGGAAAATTCCGTCAGCACGACGGTGTGATGACGGTGATGATGATACTACCGATGCAGGGCTTCTCCTAAGCACCGCTACGATATGATCGAGGTAGATTATGGTGGAGGGTGGCACCACACAGAGCTGGGAGAGATCAACAGATCAACTTGTGTGTCTAGAGGTGCCCCTTTCCCCCGTATATGAAGGAGGGAGGGAGAGGCCGACCCTAGAGGGGGCGCGCCAAGTGTGGGGAGTCCTACTAGGACTCCCAAGTCCTAGTAGGATTTCCCTTTCCTTTCCGGAGTAGGAGAGAAGGAAAGAGGGGGAGAGGGAAAAGGAAAAGGGGGCTGCACCCCTTGTCCAATTCGGACCAGAGGGGGGGTACGCGCCTCCTTCCTTTTGGCCTCTCTTCTCTATTCCCGTATGGCCCAATAAGGCCCAATACTTCTCCCGGTGAATTCCCGTAACTCCCCGGTACTATGAAAATACCCGAATCACTCGGAACCTTTTCGATGTCCGAATATAGTCGTCCAATATATCGATCTTTATGTCTCGACCATTTCGAGACTCCTTGTCATGTCCCCGATCTCATCCGGGACTCCGAACTACCTTCGGTACATCAAATCATATAAACTCATAATACAATCGTCACCGAAACTTTAAGCGTGCGGACCCTACGGGTTCGAGAACTATGTAGACATGACTGAGACACGTCTCCGGTCAATAACTAATAGCGGAACCTGGATGCTCATATTGGCTCCTACATATTCTACAAAGATCTTTATCGGTCAAACCACATAACAACATACGTTGTTCCCTTTGTCATCGGTATGTTACTCGCCCGAGATTCGATCGTCGGTATCTCAATACCTAGTTCAATCTCGTTACCGGCAAGTCTCTTTACTCGTTCCGTAATACATCATCCCGCAACTAACTCATTAGTTGCAATGCTTGCAAGGCTTATAGTGATGTGCATTACCGAGTGGGCCCAGAGATACCTCTTCGACAATCGGAGTGACAAATCCTAATCTCGAAATACGCCAACCCAAAAAGTACCTTCGGAGACACCTGTAGAGCACCTTTATAATCACCCAGTTACGTTGTGACGTTTGGTGGCCCACAAAGTGTTCCTCTGGTAAACGGGAGTTGCATAATCTCATAGTCATAGGAACATCTATAAGTCATGAAGAAAGCAATAGCAACAAACTAAACGATCAAGTGCTAAGCTAACAGAATGGGTCAAGTCAATCACATCATTCTCCTAATGATGTGATCCCATTAATCAAATGACAACTCATGTCTATGGTTAGGAAACTTAACCATCTTTGATCAACGAGCTAGTTAAGTAAAGGCATACTAGTGACACTCTGTTTGTCTATGTATTCACACATGTATTATATTTCCAGTTAATACAATTCTAGCATGAATAATAAACATTTATCATGAAATAAGGAAATAAATAATAACTTTAATTATTGCCCTAGGGCATATTTCCTTCAGATTGACCCCCTCCCGATGAGAGGATCGTTGGTGATGATGATGGTGATGATTTCCCCCTCCCGAAGTGAAGTTTCCCCGGCAGAACAGCTCCGCCAGAGCCATAGATTGGTTCCGCCAAGGTTCCGCCTCATGGCGGCGGAGTCTCATCCCGAAAGCTTGCTTATGATTTCTTCCTCAATGAAAGACTCCATATAGCAGAAGATGGGCATCGGAGGGCCACTAGGGGGCTCACGAGGCAGGGGTCACGCCCAGGGGGTAGGGCGCGCCCCCACCCTCGTGGCCAGGGTGTGGCCCCCCTCTGGAACTTCTTGCGCTTAGTATTTTTATATATTCTGGAAATAGCTTCCGTGAAGTTTCAGGACTTTTGGAGTTGTGCAGAATAGGTCTCTAATATTTGCTCCTTTTCCAGCCCAGAATCCCAGCTGTCGGCATTCTCCCTCTTTATGTAAACCTTGTAAAATAAGAGAGAATAGGCATAAGTATTGTGACATAATGTGTAATAACAGACCATAATGCAATAAATATCGATATAAAAGCATGATGCAAAATGGACGTATCAACTCCCCCAAGCTTAGACCTCGCTTGTCCTCAAGCGAAAGCCGAAATCGAAAAATATGTCCACATGTTTAGAGATAGAGGTGTCGATAAAAATAAAATACGGACATGAGGGCATCATGATCATTCTTAGAACATCAACATATATATATTGCCATATGATCTCTTATGCTAAAGTAACAATTCAATCACAATTTCAAGTATGAATCATAAACTTCATTGAGAACCAGCAAACTCTAATCTCAGTCATTGAGGCAATTGCAATTTATCATAACATAGGAAATAGCCAATATAAGAGCTTTTCAGCAAGTCCACATACTCAACCATCTTTTAGTCTTTCACAATTGCTGACACTCACGCAATATTTATGGGTATGAAGTTTAATCGGACACAGAGAAAGATAGGGGCTTATAGTTTTGCCTCCCAACGTTTTACCTCAAGGGTAATGTCAACAATAATAGTTCATGAAGACTCACATCCAATTAGCTATATGTATCAGGATCTTTCCAACACATTGTGCTTGCCAAAGGATAAAATGTAAAAAGGAAAGGTGAACATCACCATGACTCTTATGTAAGGTAGAAAATAAAAGTAAAAGATAGGCCCTTCGCAGAGGGAAGCAGAGGTTGTCAATTTGGTTTTATGGGTGGAGGCACAAAATCTTAATGCAAAAGAACGTCACTTTATATTGCCACTTGTGATATGGACCTTTATTATGCAGTCCGTCGCTTTTATTTCTTCCACATCACAAGATCGTATAAAGCTTATTTTCTCCGCACTAGTAAGTCATACATATTTAGAGAGCAATTTTTATTTCTTGCACTGATGACAACTTACTTGAAGGATCTTACTCAATCCATAGGTAGATATGGTGGACTCTCAAGGCAAAACTGGGTTTAGCGATATTTGGAAGCACAAGTAGTATCTCTACTTGGTGCAAAGAAATTGGCTAGCAAGAGAGGGAAAGGCAAGCTCAACATGTTGGATGATCCATGGCAATATAATTTATCTCAGATGAAAGAAAACATAACCCATTATGTTGTCTTCCTTGTCCAACGTCAACTCTTTAGCTTATCATACTTTAATGAGTGCTCACAATCATAAAAGATGTCCAAGACAGTATATTTATATGTGAGCCTCTCTTTCTTTATTACTTCTTATTAATTGTAACGATGACCAAAACTATGTTTGTCAACTCTCAACAACTTTTATTCATCACACTTTTATATGTGAAGTCATTACTCTCCATAAGATCCATATGATCTCTTTGTTTCTTTTTATTTCTTCTCTTTTATTTTATTTAATTCCCTCAAGATCGTAGCAAAACAATCAAGCCCTTGACTCAACACTAATTTTTATTATATAGCTCACGGACTTGATTACATAGAGGGATCATAAAGCAAAACTCACAACTAGATCATACTAAAACTTTATTCTACTAGATCAAGATATTACTAAAAGGATCAAACTAAGAAAAACGGTAAAGATAAAAGTGATGGTGATACGATACTGGGGCACTCCCCCAAGCTTGGCAGTTGCCAAGGGGAGTGCCCATACCCGTGTGATTATATTTCTTTCTTTGTTGGTGAAGGTGGATTTGTTGATGATGGGTAGTCGCACATCGAGCATAGGAGGTCCTCCAACTTGCGGATAATGCCCTTGAGTGCGATGGTATGCTCCTTCAACAAAATATTTTCACGTGTGAGATACTTGTTTTGTATACGAGCTAACTCAATCATCTTGAAAGCTTCGATCTTAGTTGGGGTAAGAAGATTGTGATCAAGTTGAAGGATGTCTTCTGCTACCGGAACTCGGTCCTCCGTGGCCTTCTTGATCCCTTCATCCTTGTTGATCTCCATGGGTTCTTCCCCCTTCAGTTCTATCTTCATTAGCCAAGCATCATTGTCACCTTTGTTGGAGGAGGGGGTCGACATGATGCCTAGCCTTGACAACCCTGACAGAAGACAGCTCAAAACAAAAACAAGAGATATTTGCATGGTACGGTGGTCAAAACCTTTGGGAGATTATATAATGAATTTTTACCGACCAAAAGAAGTATCGTGCAAGAAAACGGAGTCCGGAAGGCGCACGAGGTGCCCACGAGGCAGGGGGCGCGCCTCCCACCCTCGTGGAATCCTCGTGTCCTTTCCGGCCTGCTTCTTATTTTCCTATTTTCTTAAATATTCCAAAACGAAGAAATATTGCCATTAGAACTGTTTTGGAGTCGGTTTACTTATCGTACCACGTACCTATTCCTTTTCGGAGTCTGAAACATTCCGGAAAGTGTCCCTTATGTATTCCTCCGGGGTTACGGTTTCAATAACATTAGTTTCAACATTTATGGGATTACCTGAAATGTAATGTTTAATTCTTTGACCATTCACCACCTTCGGATTTGTGCCTTCGAAGTTGTTGATTTTTATGGCACTTGAACGATAGACCTCCTCGATAATGTAAGGACCTTCCCCATTAGAGAGAAGTTTGCCTGCAAAAAATCTTAAACGGGAGTTGTATATCAATACATAATCACCTGCATTGAACTCACGCTTTTGTATCCTTTTATCATGCCATCTTTTAACTTTTTCTTTAAACAACTTGGCATTTTCATAAGCCTGGGTTCTCCATTCATCAAGTGAGCTAATGTCAAATAACCTCTTCTCACCGGCAAGTTTGAAATCATAGTTGAGCTCTTTAATAGCCCAATATGCCTTATGTTCTAATTCAAGAGGTAAGTGACATGCTTTGCCATAAACCATTTTATACGGAGACATACCCATAGGATTTTTATATGCAGTTCTATAAGCCCATAATGCATCATCAAGTTTCTTGGACCAATTCTTTCTAGATCTGTTAATAGTCTTTTGCAAAATTAATTTGAGCTCTATGTTACTCAATTCTACTTGACCACTAGATTGTGGGTGATAAGGAGATGCAATTCTATGATTAACGTCATACTTAGCAAGCATTTTACGAAAGGCACCATGAATAAAATGTGAACCACCATCGGTCATTAAATATCTAGGTTGTCCAAACCTCGGGAAAATAACTTCTTTAAGCATCTTAATAGAGGTTTTATGATCAGCACTACTAGTTGGAATAGCTTCTACCCACTTAGTAATGTAATCAACGGCGACTAAAATATGTGTATGCCCATTAGAGGAAGGAAAAGGTCCCATATAATCAAAGCCCCAAACATCAAATGGTTCAATGACAAGTGAATAATTCATAGGCATTTCTTGACGTCTACTAATATTACCAATTCTTTGACATTCATCACAAGACAAGACAAACTTACGGGCATCCTTGAAGAGAGTAGGCCAATAAAAACCGGATTGCAATACCTTATGTGCAGTTCTATCTCCAACATGGTGTCCTCCATAAGCCTCGGAATGACACTTGCGTAGGATTTGTTCCTGTTCATGCTCAGGTACACAACATCTAATAATACCATCTACTCCTTCTTTATAAAGATGTGGGTCATCCCAAAAGTAATGTCTCAAATCATAGAAGAACATTTTCTTTTGCTGGTATGTGAAACTAGGTGGTATAAATTTAGCAACAATATAATTAGCATAATCATCATACCATGGAGCAGTACGAGAAGCATTTATGACATTAATCTGTTCATCAGGAAAGCTATCATCAATAGGTAGTGGGTCATCAAGAACATTTTCTAACCTAGACAGGTTGTCTGCAATGGGGTTCTCAGCTCCCTTTCTATCAATAATATGCAAATCAAATTCATGTAGCAAGAGAACCCATCTAATAAGTCTAGGTTTAGCATCTTTATTTTCCATAAGGTATTTAATAGCAGCATGATCAGTGTGAATAGTTACTTTAGAATCAACAATATAAGGTCTGAACTTATCACAAGCAAATACAACTGCTAAGAATTCTTTTTCAGTAGTAGCATAATTTCTCTGGGCATTGTCTAGAGTTTTACTAGCATATTGAATAACATTTAATTTCTTATCAACTCTTTGCCCTAGAACAGCACCTACAGCATAATCACTAGCATCACACATAATTTCAAAGGGTAAATTCCAATCAACTGGCTGAACAATAGGTGCAGAAATCAATGCTTTCTTAAGTATTTCAATGCTTCTACACAATCATCATCAAAGACAAAAGGAATATCTTTTTGTAATAGATTAGTCAGAGGCCGACAAATTTTTGAGAAGTCCTTAATGAACCTCCTATAAAAACTGGCATGACCGAGGAAACTTCTTATACCTTTAATGTCCTTGGGACATGGCATCTTTTCAATAGCATCAACTTTAGCTTTGTCAACTTCAATACCTCTTTTAGAAATTTTATGCCCCAAGACAATACCTTCATTAACCATAAAGTGGCACTTCTCCCAATTCAAGACAAGATTAGTTTCTTCACATCTCTGCAAAACTCGATCAAGGTTGCTTAAGCAATCATCAAAAGAGGATCCATAAACGGAGAAATCGTCCATGAAAACCTCACATATCTTTTCACAAAAGTCAAAGAATATAGCCATCATGCATCTTTGAAAGGTAGCAGGTGCATTACATAAACCAAAAGTCATACGTCTATAAGCAAAAGTATCGAAAGGGCAAGTAAAAGTGGTCTTTGATTGATCATCAACTAACACAGGTATTTGAGAGAAGCCAGAGTAACCATCTAGAAAGCAAAAATGTGTGTGTTTGGATAATCTTTCTAGCATTTGATCAATAAAAGGCAAAGGGTAATGATCTTTTTAGTAGCCTTATTTAATTTGCGGAAATCAATTACCATCCTATAACTTGTAATAATTCTTTGTGGAATCAATTCATCTTTATCATTAGGAACAACAGTAATACCTCCCTTCTTAGGGACACAATGAACATGACTTACCCACTGACTATCAGCAACGGGATAAATTATACTTGCCTCAAGGAGCTTTAATATTTCTTTTCTTACCACTCCTTTCATCTTAGATTCAGTCGTCGTTGATGATCAATAACTGGTTTGGCGTCTTCCTCCAAATTTATTTTGTGTTGACATAGAGTGGGACTAATGTCCTTAAGATCATCAAGAGTATATCCAATAGCAGCATGGTGCTTCTTCAGAGTTTTCAATAATTTCTCTTCCTCCTTCTCTGAAAGGTTAGCACTAATAATAATAGGATATATTTTCTTTTCATCAAGATAAGCATATTTAAGAGTATTAGGTAATGGTTTAATCTCAAACACGGGATCACCCTTGGGTGGAGGAGGATCCCCTAGGATTTCAACAGGCAAATTGTGTTTCAGAATAGGTCCCTGTTTAAAGAATACTTCATCTCTTTCCCTTCTTTCATTCATGAACATATCATTTTCATGGTCTAGCAAATATTGTTCTAATGGATCAGTAGGAGGCACGACAATAGAAGCAAGACCAATAATTTCATGTTTATTAGGCAATTCTTTATCGTGGGGTTGTCTATGAAATGTAGAAAAATTAAACTCATGAGACATATCCCCTAAACCAATAGAAACAATATCCTTATTGCAGTATATCTTAGCATTAACAGTATTCAAGAAGGGTCTACCAAATATAATGGGACAAAAGCTATCGTGAAGGGAACCAAGAACAAGAAAATCAGCAGGATATTTAGCCTTCCCACACAAGACTTCAACGTCTCTAACAATCCCAATTGGTGAAATAGTATCTCTATTAGCAAGCTTAATGGTAACATCAATACCTTCTATCTCAGCTGGTGCAATATCATGCATAATTTCTTTGTATAAGGAAATAGGTATTGCACTGGCACTATCACCCATATCACACAAGCCATGATAACAATGATATCCTATTTTAACAGAAATAACAGGCATGCCTACCACATGTCTATGTTTATCTTTAGCACCAGGTTTAGCAATTCTAGCAGTCTCATCATAGAAATAAATAACATGCCCATCGATATTATCAGCCAGGATATCTTTAACAATAGCAATATTAGGTTCAACTTTAACTTGCTCAAGAGGTGTATAAGTTCTAATATTACTTTTACGAACCATATTTGAAGCTTTAGCATGATCCTTTATGATAACAGGGAAAGGTGGTTTCTCAACATAAGCAGTGGGAACAATAGGATCATTATAAGTGATAGTCTTTTCTTCAATTTAATAGGTGCAACTACTTTTACTTCAATGGGAGGATTATATTTAAACCACTTCTCCTTGGGGAGATCAACATGAGTAGCAAAGGATTCACAGAAAGAAGCTACTATCTCAGTGTCAAGTCCATATTTAGTGCTAAATTTACGAAAAACATGGGTATCCATAAAAGATTTAACACAATCAAACTTAGGTGTTATACCTGACTCCTTACCTTCGTCGAGATCCCAATCTTCAGAGTTGCGTTTAATTATCTCCAATAAATTCCATTTGTATTCAATAGTCTTCATCATAAAGGAGCCAGTACAAGAAGTATCGAGCATGGAGCGATTGTTGTCAGAAAGCCGAGCATAATTTTTTTGCATAATCATTTCTCTTGAGAGCTCATGATTGGGGCATGAATATAACATTGACTTAAGCCTCCCCCAAGCTTGAGCTATGCTTTCTCCTTCGCGAGGCCAAAAATTATATATATAATTACGATCACGATGAACAAGATGCATAGGATAAAACTTCTGATGTAATTCCAATTTCAACCGTTTGTAGTCCCATGATCCCATATCATCACATAGCCTATACCATGTCAATGCATCTCCCTTTAAAGATAAAGGGAAGACCTTCTTCTTGATAACATCATCGGGCATACCTGCAAGCTTAAATAATCCACAAACTTCATCCACATAGATTAAGTGTAAGTCGGGATGCAATGTTCCATCTCCTGCAAAAGGATTAGCTAGCAGTTTCTCTATCATACCCGAAGGAATTTCGAAGTAAACATTTTCATTTTCAGTAGGTCCAGTAGGTTGAGGAGCAACTATTTGCTCTACCGGTCGGGGTGAAGATACCCCGAACAAGCCCCTCGAAGGATTATGTTCCATAGTAACAAGTGACACTAAATTTCAGCACACTATATAAATTTTTCCTTGCCAAATTCCACCTACCAAAGGCGCTTCATTCCCCGGCAACGGCGCCAGAAAAGAGTCTTGATGACCCACAAGTATAGGGGATCTATCGTATTCCTTTCGATAAGTAAGAGTGTCGAACCCAACAAGGAGCAGAAGGAAATGATAAGCGGTTTTCAGCAAGGTATTCTCTGCAAGCACTGAAATTATCAGTAACAGATAGTTTTGTGATAAGGTAATTGGTAACGAGTAGCAAGTAATAAAAGTAAATAAGGTGCAGAAAGATGGCCCAATCCTTTTTGTATCAAAGGACAAGCCTAGACAAACTCTTATATGAAGGAAAGCGCTCTCAAGGACACATGGGAATTATCGTCAAGCTAGTTTCATCACGATCATATGATTCGCGTTCGGTACTTTGATAATCTGATATGTGGGTGGACCAGTGCTTGGGTACTGTCCTTACTTGGACAAGCATCCCACTTATGATTAACCCCTATTGCAAGCATCCGCAACTACAACAGAAGTATTAAGGTAAACCTAACCATAGCATGAAAGATATGGATCCAAATCAGCCCCTTATGAAGCAATGCATAAACTAGGGTTTAAGCTTATGTCACTCTAGCAACCCATCATCTACTTATTACTTCCCAATGCCTCCCTCTAGGCCCAAACAATGGTGAAGTGTCATGTAGTCGACGTTCACATGACACCACTAGAGGGATGACAACATACATCTCATCAAAATATTGAACGAATACCAAATTCACATGACTACTAATAGCAAGACTTCTCCCATGTCCTCAGGAACAAACGTAACTACTCACAAAGCATATTCATGTTCATAATCAGAGGGGTATTAATATGCATAATGGATCTGAACATATGATCTTCCACCAAGTAAACCAACTAGCATCAACTACAAGAAGTAATCAACACTACTAGCAACCCACAGGTACCAATCTGAGGTTTGGATACAAAGATTGGATACAAGAGATGAACTAGGATTTGAGATGAGATGGTGCTGGTGAAGATGTTGATGGAGATTGACCCCCTCCCGATGAGAGGATCGTTGGTGATGACGATGGTGATGATTTCCCCCTCCCGGAGGGAAGTTTCCCAGGCAGAACAGCTCCGCCAGAGCCCTAGATTGGTTCCGCCAAGGTTCCGCCTCGTGGCAGCGGAGTCTCGTCCTGAAAGCTTGCTTATGATTTTTTTTCCTCAATGAAAGACTCCATATAGCAGAAGATGGCCACCGGAGGGCCCACGAGGTAGGGGGCGTCCAGGGGGTAGGGCGCGCCCCCACCCTCGTGGCCAGGGTGTGGCTCCCCTCTGGAACTTCTTGCGCTCAGTATTTTTTATATATTCTGAAAATAGCTTCCGTAAAGTTTCAGGACTTTTGGAGCTGTGCAGAATAGGTCTCTAATATTTGCTCCTTTTCCAGCCCTGAATCCCAGCTGCCGGCATTCTCCCTCTTTATGTAAACCTTGTAAAATAAGAGAGAATAGGCATAAGTATTGTGACATAATGTGTAATAAGAACCCATAATGCAATAAATATCGATATAAAAGCATGATGCAAAATGGACGTATCAAGGCCGGGGTTAATCTTCCTTTTCAGACGACCAAATCAGTTAAGACAAAAGCAACAAATGACATAATGTACGTGTGGACAACACCACCGCTCCACTGGATCAAATCGAAACCACAAACATGCATGTAGGGCTAAAGAACATCATTAACTCTCTTTTGAACTTAGTAATGTGCATGATATGAATAGACAACTGTTTAGAACATTAAAAAATAAAATGACATTTGTTGCAAAATATGCAGCAAAACTATACTAAAATCACTGCAGTGCATCGTCATAAGGTTTGAAGGCATGAAAGGGATGTACTAACATTGATAAGCATTGACTTTATTCATCATTTTTGAACGAGTAGATGTAGATATGATATTTTGAAGCACATGGAGGATAAGGAAGCTAAGATATACAATAATGCTACATAATCAATTAACCATCAATGTAATCATAAGGATCCATGACCACGTGTACTAAAAGGAGCAATGCAGTGTGCAACATAGCTACGAGATTCATTGAGTCCCTTGAGAATGATTATTTTTCTTCAACTAGTTTTTCTGCAAAACAGATCAATAAGGCACATGCAGAAATATGGGGAGGTTTAAATTATGATGTGATCTTATAAACAATACACAGTGTACGCACTTGAGTATAATGCCCATTGGGTCATCGCGGTGGAAGGAAGGTAGTCAAAATAGAAGATTGATCCTAGATGTAAATTGAGTAAGGCTTTTTACTCTACATTCCAGTGGCATAATCTTCGGATTACTCCAGCATCATCTTAGAGCATATACAGGCCCGACCCATAGCTCGGGCAAACGGGGCGCTCGCCCTGGGCTCTGATACGTCTCCAACGTATCTATAATTTTTTATTGTTCCATGCTATTATATTATCTGTTTTGGATGTTTAATGGACTTTAATATGCACTTTTATATTATTTTTGGGACTAACCTATTAACCGGAGGCCCAGTGCGAGTTGCTGTTTTTTTGCCTATTTCAGTGTTTCGCGGAAAAGGAATATCAAACGGAATGAAACCTTCGCGAGGATCTCTTTTCTAACAAACGCAATCTAGGAGACTTGGAGTGGAGGTCAAGGAAGCAACGAGGTGGCCACGAGGTAGGGCGGCGCGCCCAGGAGGGCCAGGCGCGCCCCCCACCCTCGTGGGCCCCTCGTAGCTCCAGCGACCTACTTCCTTCGCCTATATGTACTCTTATACCCTGAAAACATCCAAGGGAGCCATGAAACCACTTTTCCACCGCCGCAACCTTCTGTACCCGTGAGATCCCATCTGGGGACCTTTTCTGGTGATCTGCCGGAGGGGGATTCGATCACGGAGGGCTTCTACATCAACACCATAGCCTCTCCGATGATGTGTGAGTAGTTTACCACAGACCTTCGGGTCCATAGTTATTAGCTAGATGGCTTATTCTCTCTCTTTGGATCTCAATACAAAGTTCTCCTCGATGTTCTTGGAGATCTATTCGATGTAGTGCGGTGTGTTTGCCGAGATCCAATGAATTGTGGGTTTATGATTAAGATTATCTATGAACAATATTTGATTCTTCTCTGAATTCTTATATGCATGATTTGATATCTTTGCAAGTCTCTTAGAATTATCAGTTTGGTTTGGCCTACTAGATTGATCTTTCTTGCAATGGGAGAAGTGCTTAGCTTTGGGTTCAATCTTGCGGTGTCCTTTCCCAGTGACAGCAGGGGCAGCAAGGCATGTATTGTATTGTTGCCATCGAGGATAAAAAGATGGGGTTTATATCGTATTGCTTGAGTTTATCCCTCTACATCATGTCATCTTGCCTAATGCGTTACTCTGTTCTTATGAACTCAATACTCTAGATGCATGCTGGATAGCGGTCGATGTGTGGAGTAACAGTAGTAGATGCAGAATCGTTTCGGTCTACTTGACGCGGACGTGATGCCTATGTTCATGATCATGCCTAGATATCATCATAACTATGCACTTTTCTATCAATTGCTCGGCAGTAATTTGTTCACCCACCGTAATATATGCTATCTTGAGAGAAGCCACTAGTGAAACCTATGGCCCTCGGGTCTACTTTACATCATATAAGTTTCCGATCTACAATTCTAGTTTACTATTTATTTTGCAATCTTTACTTTTCAATCTATACAACTAAAATACCAAAAATATTTATCTTAGTATCTCTATCAGATCTCACTTTCGTAAGTGACCGTGAAGGGATTGACAACCCCTTTATCGCGTTGGTTGCGAGGTTCTTGTTTGTTTGTGCAGGTACTAGGCGACTTGCGTGTAGTCTCCTACTGGATTGATACCTTGGTTCTCAAAAACTGAGGGAAATACTTACGCTACTTTGCTGCATCACCCTTTCCTCTTCAAGGGAAAACCAACATATGCTCAAGAGGTAGCAGGCCCCCCGAAGATAGGGGCCCCAACCCAGGTACATAACAAGCCCAAGAAACATAGTGAGAAAACAGAGGGCCCATTCAGCCATGAGGCAAAAACCATCGTTAATCTTTCTCCTTTTTCTTCTCATCGACTCCTCCACTTCCCAAAATCCAGAATCCCAGCGCCGTCATTCCCGTGCATTTCCAATTCCAAGGTCGCCGCCGGCCATTAATGGAGACTAAAGGATAAAATTCATTCCCCAATCGGCGCTCCTTCCTTTATCAATGTTCTGCTCGTTTCCATAATCCCGTTCCTCCTCTATTACTTCGGCTCCGACAAGTCCACATCTACCTGCATAGGTCTTCTTCTGCTTTCATTGGATCTAAGTGTGAGAGAGAAAGGATCTTAGGAGAATAGGAGAATTGGGGGAAATTATTCAGTTCATGATGTTGTCCTCTTGTTAGCGCTCACTACTGCAACCTATGGATCTGGCCACCTACATCCATATTCAGGTGCTTTTTCCCCCTGTGTTAGTCATTGTATACTGCTTATTCTTGTTTAGTTACATATCATCTAGAAAGTATTCATCTGGTAGTAATAGAAGGAAAAGAAAAGGGCGGGAAGATGAACTGGTAGAATCCCCAAAAGGATCAAGTGACAAAAATTTTAGAACTAGCAGTTGTTCTAGAGATCCCCTAGAACTGGCCATAGTAAGTGTTGAAGAGCTGCACACTGTGAATACAGATGCTGCTAATGATGGTATGATGAACGAGGGTGATAGCCCAACCAGCATGAAAACCTAATTTATTCACCAAATTCAGAAGGATCCACGAAACTGGGACACTCTGAATGATATGCTAGGGATATTTTAGTTGAGAAGGGTCCTGTAAGAAGTAATGATATTGCATTCCCTCTAGATAGTAATCCTAGACATTTCTCACAAACTTATTATTCCAGAAAATTGATCAATAGAGAGGTACATGAGAGGAAATGGTTGGCTTAATATAAACATGTTAGTAAAGTGTACTGCTTTTGTTACAAGCTTTTCAAATCCCACACCAAAAAGTTGGGCAGAACTAAGTTATTATCCGGGGGAAGAATTTCGGAGTGAAGAACATAGCGGATTGGGAAGAATCCAGAAAAAAATGTACGTACAAGTGCTAACTTCTTATCTAATGGTAACACAAAATTTTCAAGTAGCAACCAGTTCAATGGGGTTATTTGTTTTGCAGAACAAAATGAAGTCCCCATTGTCCAAACATAGGACAGCGAGTTTATGTGGAATTACATTGTTTGATTACTAACATTGTGCAGTTAACTTGATTGATAAATAAGCTGTACTGTCAGTTTCAAAATCTATGCTATGTGCAAGATATTTACTTCGCTTTTGAAACAGAAAATATTTTGAGCTTTCAAGTCAACAAGGTCCCCTTGTTGTTGTCTTGCTCCAGGGCCCCGTATATGTGTGAGTCGGCCCTGAGCATATACAACTGGACTGAGCAAATCTGATCCGCTAAACATACACATGTGTGTCTGAACGCATACGCAAACAGAGTCGGCCCTCCCACCATTTGTCCGCCACTCTAACCACATCTGATGTTTTCATCATACACAGAACATATTACATGAAACAAACAAGCAAACTGTCGCACTTCTACTCATCGTCATCAAAGATGTAGATGCCCTCTTGCGGGATGGACTGGTCTTGTGGTCATTGGCAGGAGGGCGAAGTTCTGGCTTCTCTTCCTTGTTGTCAATGTCTATGAAGAGCCGCTCCCACCTTATGTCAGTGAGCTGGGCGATGACAATTTGACGCCATGATAACCCACAAGTATAGGGGATCAATTGTAGCCTCTTTCGATTAGTAAGAGTGTCGAACCCAACGAGGAGCTAAAGGCAGAACAAATATTCCCTCAAGTTCTATCGACCACCGATACAACTCTACGCATGCTTGATGTTCGCTTTACCTAGAACAAGTATGAAACTAGAAGTACTTTGTAGGTGTTGTTGGATAGGTATGCAAGATAATAAAGGGCAAGTAAATAAAAAGTAGGGGCTGTTTAGATAAATACACAACTAAGTTAGGTTTAGTAGAGAGTTTGTTGTTACGAGAAAGTTATTTGTCCCTAGGCAATCGATAACTAGACCGGTAATCATTATTACAATTTTATATGAGGGAGAGGCATAAGCTAACATACTTTCTCTACTTGGATCATATGCACTTGTGATTGGAACTCTAGAAAGCATCCGCAACTACTAAAGATTCATTAAGGTAAAACCCAACCATAGCATTAAAGCATCAAGTCCCCTTTATCCCATACGCAAACAACCTACTTACTCGGGTCTGTGCTTCTGTCACTCACGCCACCCACCATAAGCAAATCATGAACATATTGCAAACCCTACAGCGGGGATCCCTCACGCTTGCGCGACACAGAGAGCACCATAGGACAGCACCAATAATAAAACATGCAACTCAAACCAATCTTGATCATCAAATAGCCATTAGGACAAAACGGATCTACTCAAACATCATAGGATAGCCATACATCATAGGGAAATAATATATAGCGTCAAGCACCATGTTTAAGTAGAGATTACAGTGGGTAAGAGAGAGGTTACACCGCTGCATAGAGGGGGGAAGAGTTGGTGGTGAAGGCGGTGAAGTTGTTGGTGAAGATGACGGTGATGATGATGGCCCCCGGTGGCACTCCGGCGCCACCGGAAGCAAGGGGGAGAGGCCCCCCTTCTTCTTCTTCTTCCTTGACCTCCTCCCTAGATGGGAGAAGGGTTTCCCCTCTGGTCCTTGGCCTCCATGGCGTGGGAGGGGCGAGAGCCCCTCCGAGATTGGATCTGTCTCTCTGTCTCTCTCTGTTTCTGCGTTCTGTTCTGCTGCCCTTTCACCGTTTCTTTTATATCCGGAGATCCGTAACTCTGATTGGAACGAAACCTTCGCCATGATTTTTTTTCCAAAAATTAGCTTTCTTGCGGCCGAAGAAGGGTGAGGGAGTCTTGGATTAGGGGGTGTCCGGATAGCTGGACTATACCTTCGGCCAGACTCCTGGACTATGAAGATACAAGATTGAAGACTTCGTCCCGTGTCCGGAAGGGACTTTCCTTGGTGTGGAAGGCAGGCTTGGCGATACGGATATGTAGATCTCCTACCATTGTAACCGACTCTGTGTAACCCTAGCCCTCTCCGGTGTCTATATAAACCGGAGGGTTTTAGTCCGTAGGACGAACAACAATCATACCATAGGCTAGCTTCTAGGGTTTAGCCTCTCTGATCTCGTGGTAGATCTACTCTTGTACTACCCATATCATCAATATTAATCAAGCAGGATGTAGGGTTTTACCTCCATCAAGAGGGCCCGAACCTGGGTAAAACATTGTGTCCCCTGCCTCCTGTTACCATCCGCCTAGACGCATAGTTCGGGACCCCCTACCCGAGATCCGCCGGTTTTGACACCGACATTGGTGCTTTCATTGAGAGTTCCTCTGTGTCGTCACTTTTAGGCCCGATGGCTTCTCCGATCATCAACAGCGATGCGATCCAGGGTGAGACTTTTCTTCCCGGATAGATCTTCGTATTCGGCGGCTTTGCACTGCGGGCCAATTCGCTTGGTCATCTGGAGCAGATCGAAAGCTACGCCCCTGGCCATCAGGTCAGATTTGGAAGTTTGAACTACACGGCCGACATCCATAGAGACTTGATCTTCGACGGATTCGAGCCACAGCCGAGCGTGCCGCACTGTCACGATGGGCATGATTTATCTCTGCCGCCGAACAGTGCCCTAGAGGCCGCACCTGTGTCCGCTCCGACCCCTAGCTCAGAGCCGATCACACCAATCGAGGATGGGTGGTTAGACACCGCCTCGGGGGCTGCAATCTCTACGGCGATCGAGCCGAACACCAGCCCTATTCTCTGCGAAGCCCGTGACTCCAAGGAGCTAGACTCCTCTCCAGACTCCGAGCTCTCCGCGCCCCGACCGATCGAATCCGATTGGGCGCCGATCATGGAGTTCACCGCCGCGGACATCTTTCAGCACTCTCCCTTCGGCGATATTCTGAATTCACTAAAGTCTCTCTCTTTGACGGGAGAGCCCTAGCCGGACTATGGCCAGCAAGGTTGGGATGCGGATGATGAAGAAATTCAAAGCCCACCCACCACCCACTTCGTAGCCACTGTCGATGATTTAACCGACATGCTCGACTTCGACTCCGAAGACATCGACGGTATGGATGCCGATGCAGGAGACGATCAAGAACCAGCACCTATAGGGCACTGGAAAGCCACCTCATCATATGATATATACATGGTGGAAACCCCAAAAGAAGGCAATGGCGATGGAACAGCGGAGGATGACCCCTCCAAGAAGCAGCCTAAGCGTCGGCGTCAGCGGCGCCGCTCTAAATCCCGCCAAAACAAAAACGGTGATTCCGGCACGGGAGATAATAACACCCCGGACAGTGCCGAAGACAACCACCTCCAGCAAGATTCAGCACAGGAGGATAGAGAAGCTAGCCCTCATGAGAGAGCGGCAGACAGAGAGGTCGAGGACGATAATCATATGCCTCCCTCCGAAGACGAGGCAAGCCTCGACGACGATGAATTTGTCGTGCCAGAGGATCCTATCGAACAAGAGCGTTTCAAACACAGGCTTATGGCCACGGCGAGCAGCCTCAAGAAAAAATAGATCGATCTATGGATCACGTGGGCGCCCCACGGCACGAGACGGTACTCGTCACGCCGGATACAGTAAATCCGGCCGGGCCGAACACAGTAGACAAAGATCGTTTGAGTTGCGTCATGATATGGCCCAATATAGAGGCGCCGCACACCCACTATGCTTCACAAATGAAGTAATGGATCATCAAATCCCCGAGGGTTTCAAACCCGTGAACATCGAATTATACGATGGCACAACAGATCCTGCGGTATGGATCGAGGACTATCTCCTTCATATCCACATGGCCTGCGGTGATGACCTACACGCCGTCAAATACCTCCCACTCAAGCTTAAAGGACCAGCTCGGCATTGGCTCAACAGCTTGCCAGCAGAATCAATTGGTTGTTGGGAGGACCTGGAAGCCGCATTCCTCGACAATTTCCAGGGCACTTATGTGCGACCACTAGACGCTGATGACCTAAGCCACATAATTCAGCAGCCAGAGGAATCGGCCAGACAATTCTGGACACGGTTCCTAACCAAGAAAAATCAAATTGTCGACTGTCCGGACGCAGAGGCCCTAGCAGCCTTCAAGCATAACATCCGCGACGAGTGGCTTGCACGGCACCTAGGACAGGAAAAGCCGAAATCCATGGCAGCCCTCACGACACTTATGACCCGCTTTTGCGCAGGAGAAGACAGCTGGCTAGCTCGCAACAATAACATGACCAAGAGCCCTGGTAATTCGGATACCAAGGACAGCAGTGGCAGGTCGCGTCGCAATAAGCAAAAGCGCCGCATTAACAGTGACAATGCTGAAGATACGGCAGTTAATGCTGGATTCAGAGGCTCTAAACCCGGTCAGCAGAAAAGGCCATTCAAAAGAAATACTCCGGGCCCGTCCAGTTTGGACCGAATACTCGACCGCTCATGCCAGATACATGGCACCCCCGAAAAACTAGCCAATCACACCAACAGGGATTGTTGGGTGTTCAAGCAGGCAGGCAAGTTAAATGTCGAAAGCAGAGACAAGGGGCTGCATAGCGATGACGAGGAGGAGCCCCGGCCGCCGAACAACAGTGGACAGAAAGGTTTTCCCCCACAAGTGCGGATGGTGAACATGATATACGCAACCCACGTCCCCAAGAGGGAGCGGAAGCGTGCGCTAAGGGACGTATACGCGATGGAGCCTGTCGCCCCAAAGTTCAACACATGGTCTTCCTGCCCGATCACTTTTGATCGAAGGGACCACCCCACTAGCATCCGTCATGGCGGATTCGCCGCATTGGTTCTAGACCCAATTATTGACGGATTTCACCTCACTAGAGTCCTTATGGACGGCGGCAGCAGCCTGAACCTGCTTTACCAGGATACAGTGCGGAAAATGGGCATCGATCCCTCGAGGATTAAACCCACCAGAACGACCTTTAAAGGTGTCATACCAGGTGTAGAAGCCAACTGTACAGGCTCAGTTACACTTGAAGTGGTCTTCGGATCTCCAGATAATTTCTGAAGCGAGGAGTTAATCTTCGACATAGTCCCGTTCCGTAGTGGCTATCACGCACTGCTCGGGCGAACCGCATTTGCCAAGTTCAATGCGGTGCCGCACTACGCATACCTCAAGCTCAAGATGCCAGGCCCTTGAGGCGTCATCACGGTCAATGGAAACACCGAACGCTCTCTCCGAACGGAGGAGCATACGGCGGCTATCGCAGCAGAAGTACAAAGCGGCCTCTCAAGGCAATTCTCTAGTCCGGCCATTAAACGTCTGGACACCGTCAAGCGCGCCCGGAGTAACCTACACCAAGACCACCCGGCACGTTCAGAGCAAGTGTAACAATGCGGCCTCAACCCCAGCCCTCGCGAACTTGCGAAACCAGTGTTGTGCGTACATAACTACGCTCTGGAAATATCATGGGCACAGGGGGAGGAGCACCATCACGGCATGCCCGAAACGCGGCTTAAACCGCACTAGGGGCTGCCGATTTCTTAATTTTATCTTATTTTCAGGACTCCATTCTTCGGAAGGCTTGTCCGGCAGTACAATTGCCACACAAATGATACAACCAGGGAAGCAGAAAGCTAGGCCGCACTACGAAACTCTAAGGTGGTCTCTATAACGAGCAGTATACCTGTTTTGCATAACATTCCGCAGCTCGCCCCTAGAAGGGACATATTTGATAGTCCCATCTTTTGCTTATCGCACTATTTGTATTGTCCTGCTTTGATCGCAGCCTTTTTTAAATAAACAATGCATAGCTTCCGTCTATTATTGCATTACTCCTTTCTTTACGAATATATGTTCATTAATGACATGTTGCACCCGTACACTTTGGTACGGCCAATACGCCAGGGGCTTAAGTACCCCACAACATGGTGAGAGAAGTTCGAACACTTTCACAAGTGCGGCACCCCGAACTCATAGCATTATATGCATCGGCTCCGAATCATGTCTTGGGTCAATAGTTGGGTTTTCCCGGCTCCTATGTTTTGGTACCTTACGTTCCGTTATATCGGCTAAGGTAGCACTAGGAGAACTACTACGATTGTGGCCCAGTTGAGCTGGGCTAAGCACCTCAGTAGAGAAAGCTAAAACTGACCGTCATGATGAGGCGAGAGCTGGTCGCTGCTCGAGAGGTTTTCGAGTCCCTAAAGACTTATGACGCTTAGAGCGAGGAGTCGCTTTGTCCGGCCTAGGCGTGGATAGCGCCCCGAACTCGGTCTTCCGAACACTAGGGGCTTCACCGAAATTTAAAATTATAGAATTCTATGGCTAAGTGAGAGTGTTCAAGCATTATAGTCCGATTGCCTTGTTCGTTGTGTTGAGCGCCTCCCTCGAAGGACCCAAGAATGGGAAAAGGAGCGCTCATGTTTATCCCGAACACCCCAGCACTCATGCCATGGGGGCAGAAGCCGACGACTCGCCATCTCTGAAAGTTGATAAACGGACGCACAGAAGGTAATATTTTAAATTCAAAAAGCATTGCTTAGCGCACATGAACAAGTTTTCAGCGCACAGGACAAAACGAGCGAGTTTACTGAAAAATTACATTCATGGGACATTCATCCGCCACAAGGCAGGCACCCTTCAGAACGCCCTCATAATACATCTCGGGCTTGCGATGCTCCTTGCCCGGCCGTGGCCCGTCCTTCACAAGTTTCTCAGCATCCAGCTTGCCCTAGTGCACCTTCGCACGGGCAAGCGCCCTACGGGCACCCTCGATGCATACGGAGCGCTTGATGACTTCGAGCCTTGGACAGGCCTCCACCAGCCACCTCACCAGCCCGAAGTAGCTCCTAGGCATGGCCTCTCCAGGACACAGCCGGACTATGAGGCCCTTCATGGCCTGTTCGGCCACCTTATGGAGCTCGACCAGCTGTTTCAGCTGGTCGCTTAAGGGCACCGGGTCTTCGGCCTCAGCATACTGAGACCAGAACACCTTCTCCGTCGAGCTTCCCTCCTCGGCTCGGTAGAAGGCGGAAGCATCCGACACGCTATGGGGCAAGTCTGCGAATGATCCTGGAGAGCTCCGGATTCGGGTAAGTAACAAGTAATTCACTTTTACGTGCTTGCTTTGCATAAAGAATGCCTTACCCGCCGCTATCTTTTTTATTGCCTCAACCTCCTGGAGGGCCTTCTGGGCTTCGGCCTTGGCAGAATTGGCATCTTCAATTGCCGCCGCGAGCTCAGACTCCCGCGTCTTCGAGTCAAGCTCCAAACTCTCATGTTCTTTCATGAGAGCCTGGAGCTCTTGCCGCACCTCGCCAACCTACTTCTCCCGCTCGGTGCGCTCCGTGGCCGCCCTCTTCTCGGCCTCGGACAGCGCTTGCTTAAGGTTCGCCACCTCAGTTGTGGCCCCTACAATAGCCACGTTAATCCTGTCACTTTTTGCAATTGCACCTTTCACATATTTCAATAAGGTATTTCTTACCTTCCTTCTCCTCGAGCTGCTGCTTGGCCAGGCTGAGCTCTTGCTCGGACCGCTCGAGGTTCTGCTTCAACGTGCCCACCTCCGTTGTCAGTGCGGCGGATGCTAGCAGCGAAGCCTGCATACGCATATCGACTTACTTTTGTTAAACTCCTGCGAATTAGATCCTCTATTCGGCTTTTCTTTCCGAACGCCGAACAGAGTATCAGGGGCTACTGTCTATGCGGTAATATTTTTACATATTCTTTACTTACCTCAAAGCCTATTAGAAGGCTGGCACAGGCTTCAGTCAGTCCGCTCTTGGCGGACTGAACCTTCTGGATCACCGCACTCACAATAGTGCGGTGCCCCTCGTCGATGGAGGCGTCGTTAAGCGTCTCCAGCAAATTGTCCGATGCCTCCGGTTGGCCGGAGGTCACCGGCTCGGTAGGCTTGCTCCTCTTGGAAGGAGGCTTCCTACCGGAGTCCGGAACCATTGAAGGTTCCGCCGCGGTGTCCGGCTCAAGGCCAGACTTGGAGCCCTTGGGGGTTCTATCCCCTTTACGCCTGGAGTCTGGGAGGTTGCCTTGCGGCACCTCCAGGACCACCTCCTCCTGGCTTGGAACCTGTTGGGACGCCACCTCGGCGCCGTCCATAGGGTGGGGGGAGGAAGCCGTCGGAGGCGAATTCACATCCGACGAATCCAGGGAGCCGCTCGACGACTCGTCGAGCCCGGCCTTGGGCGGACTGCACAATCATGTTCGACGTAAGGAAAAGCTATGCAATGGGGGAATACAATGAATCACTCTGGTATCCGGATACTTACGATCTCGCCAGGGGCTTGGCCCTGTGCGGCCACTCCTCTTCGCCGTCGTCGGTGGAGTAGTCCAGAGGAGGGGTCTTCCCCCTCTTGGACCCTTCGGCCTCCCCAGTTGGGGCGGCCTTCCTTTTCTTCCCTCCTCCCGCTGGAGGGGAGGAGGTCTCTTCTTCCTCCTCCTCGTCTTCATGGGAGGAGTGCGCCTTGGAGTCGTCGGATGATGAATCCGACATCTCCTGGCGTCGGGCACTCTTTCGAGCCCCCGTGGCCTTCTTCTTGGCCTTCTTCTCCGGCACCACATAGGGTGCCGGAACCAGCAGCTTCACCAAGCGAGCGTCCGCTGGGCCTTCGGGCAAAGGAGCCGGACAGTTGATCTGTCCGGACGTCTCCTGCCAATCCTGTCAAAGGTAAGGGAGCTTAGATCGCGCATGGAGTCAAACTATGAAAAACTAATACCCTGTAAAAGGTAAAAACAGCTTACCGCACGAGCGCGACGCTGCATGCTGAATCCGCGATCCTCGGTAGCGAATGCGGGGGCCTCGGCGCCCTTGAAAATCACCTTCCAGGCATCTTCATACATCGTGTCGAAGAGCCTGCTCAGAGTTCGGTGCTGCGCCGAGTCGAACTCCCACAGGTTGAAAGCCCGTTGTTGACACGGGAGGATCCGGCAGATGAGCATAACCTGGACTACGTTGACAAGTTTGAGCTTCTTGTCCACCAGGGTTTGGACACATGTTTGGAGTCCGGTCAGCTCTCCTTCTTTACCCCATGATAGGCCCGTCTCTTTCCAGGAGGTGAGCCGCGTAGGGTGTCCGGATCGGAACTCGGGGGCTGCGACCCATTCAGGGTCGCGCGGCTCGGTGATGTAAAACCACCCCGATTGCCACCCCTTTAGGGACTCCACGAAGGAGCCCTCGGGCCATAGGACATTGGGCATCTTGCCCACCATGGCGCCTCCGCACTCCGCCTGGGTGCCATGCACCACCTTCGGCTTGACATTGAAAGTCTTGAGCCATAGGCAGAAATGGGGGCGGATGCAGAAGAAAGCCTCGCACACGACGATAAACGCCGAGATATTGAGGACAAAGTTCGGGGTCAGATCGTGGAAATCCAGGCCATAGTAGAACATGAGCCCCCGGACGAATGGGTGGAGAGGGAAGCCCAGTCCGCAGAGGAAATGGGGGAGGAACACCACCTTCTCATGGGGCCTAGGAGTGGGGATGAGCTGCCCCTCTTCGGGAAGCCGGTGCGCAATGTCGTTAGACAAGTATCCGGCCTTCCTCAATTTTTTGATGTGTCCCTCCGTGACGGAGGAGACCATCCACTTGCCTCCCGCTCCGGACATGGCTGGAGAAGGTTGAGGTGGGGTGTGCGGACTTGGGCGCTGGAGCTCGAGTACGCGGGAATGGATAGGCAAAGGAGGAAGAAGGCGTGGATGAAAAGGTGGATCCTTATCCCCTTATATGGGCGGACGCGACTATGCCCCCCCACCAGCCTGGTAAAACTCGCTTATCTCCCAAGTGCCATAGTCAATGGAGCGGCTGGGTTGCCCACACCCGTATTAATGAGAATCCCGGAATAAGGGGACACGATCTCTGCTTTAACAAGACGTGCCAAGGAAACCGCCTCGCTAAACGTGCTGAGGTAGAATAATAAAACGATTCGAATAAAGACTTGGCCATGGTGTGATGTCACGCTACGGAATACGTCAACAGATTAGATTTGTGTAAATATTATTCTCTCTATGGCAATATGTGGAAACTTATTTTGCAGATCCGGACACTACCTTTGTGTTCAAAATCTTCTATGAAGTACTTGGAGGAGGAACCCGCCTTGCAATGCCGAAGACAATCTACGCGCCGGACTCGTCATCATTGAAGCCTGGTTCAGGGCCTACCGAGGGAGTCCTGGATTAGGGGGTGTCCGGATAGCCGGACTATACCTTCGGTCGGACTCCTGGACTATGAAGATACAAGATTGAAGACTTCGTCCCGTGTCCAGAAGGGACTTTCCTTGGCATGGAAGGCAGGCTTGGCGATACGGATATGTAGATCTCCTACCATTGTAACCGACTCTGTGTAACCCTAGCCCTCTCTGGTGTCTATATAAACCAGAGGGTTTTAGTCCGTAGGACGAACAACAATCATACCATAGGCTAGCTTCTAGGGTTTAGCCTTTCTGATCTCGTGGTAGATCTACTCCCATATCATCAATATTAATCAAGCAGGGCGTAGGGATTTACCTCCATCAAGAGGGCCCGAACCTGGGTAAAACATTATGTCCCCTGCCTCCTGTTACCATCCGCCTAGACGCACAGTTCGGGACCCCCTACCCGAGATCCGCCGGTTTTGACACCGACAAAGGGCGTCAACCGCCTTACAAGTGGGTCACGAGGGTCAGGGGCGTGCCCTAGGGGGGGGGGGCCTACCTCGTGCCCACCTCGGACACTGGTTCGCGTTGATTTTTCCTCCAGATTTTCCAAATATTCTGAAAAGTATCTCCGTCCGTTTTTATCCCGTTTGGACTCCGTTTGATATGGATATTCTGCGAAACCAAAAACATGCAACAGACAGGAACTGGCACTGGGCAGTGGATCAATATGTTAATCCCAAAAATAGTATAAAAAGTTGCCAAAAGTATATGAAAGTTGTAGAATATTGGCATGGAACAATCAAAAATTATAGATACGACGGAGACGTATCAGCATCCCCAAGCTTAATTCCTGCTCGTCCTCAAGTAGGTAAATGATAAAAAAGATAATATTTGATGTGGAATGCTACCTAGCATAATCTTGATCACATATCTAATCATGGCATGAATATTAAGATACGAGTGATTCAAAGCAATAGTCTATCATTTGACATAAAAACAATAATACTTCAATCCTACTAATAAAGCAATCATGTCTTTTCAAAATAACAAGGCCAAAGAAGGTTATCCCTACAAAATCATATAGTCTGGCTATGCTCCATCTTCTTCACACAAAATACTCACATCATGCACAACCCCGATGACAAGCCAAGCAATTGTTTCATACTTTTGATGTTCTCAAACCTTTTCAACTTTCACGCAATACATGAGCGTGAGCCATGGACATAGCACTATAGGTGGAATAGAATGGTGGTTGTGGAGAAGACAAAAAGGAGAAGATAGTCTCACATCAACTAGGCGTATCAACAGGCTATGTAGATGCCCATCAATAGATATCAATGTGAGTGAGTGGGGATTGTCATGCAACAGATGCACTAGAGCTATAAGTATATGAAAGCTCAAACTGAAACTAAGTGGGTGTGCATCCAACTTGCTTGCTCATGAAGACCTAGGGCATTTGAGGAAGCCCATCGTTGGAATATACAAGCCAAGTTCTATAATGAAAATTCCCACTAGTATATGAAAGTGATAACTCAAGAGACTCTCTATATGAAGAACATGGTGCTACTCTGAAGCACAAGTGTGGTAAAAAGGATAGTAACATTGCCCCTTCTCTCTTTTTCTCTCATTTTTTTGTTTTTTTGTAGGCTTCTTTGGCCTCTCTCTTTTGGGGGGGGGGGGGCTTCTTTGGCCACTTTTATTTTGATAACCTCACATGGGACAATGTTCTAATAATGATGATTATCACACTTTTATTTACTTACAACTCAATATTACAACTCGATATCTAGAATAAAGATATGACTCTATATGAATGCCTTCGGCGGTGTACCGGGATGTGCAATGATCTAGCATAGCAATGACATCAAAAAACGGACAAGCCATGAAAACATCATGCTAGCTATCTTACGATCATGCAAAGCAATATGACAATGAATGCTCAAGTCATGTATATGATGATGATGGAAGTTGCATGGCAATATATCTCGGAATGGCTATGGAAATGCCATAATAGGTAGGTATGGTGGCTGTTTTGAGGAAGGTATATGGTGGGTTTATGGTACCGGCGAAAGTTGCGCGGTACTAGAGAGGCTAGCAATGATGGAAGGGTGAGAGTGTGTATAATCCATGCACTCAACATTAGTCATAAAGAACTCACATACTTATTGCAAAAATCTATTAGTCATCGAAACAAAGTACTACGCGCATGCTCCTAGGGGGATAGATTGGTAGGAAAAGACCATCGCTCATCCCCGGCCGCCACTCATAAGGAAGACAATCAATAAATACCTCATGCTCCAACTTCGTTACATAACGGTTCACCATACGTGCATGCTACGGGAATCACAAACCTCAACACAAGTATTTCTACAATTCACAATCACCCACTAGCATGACTCTAATATCACCATCTTTATATCGCAAAACTATTGCAAGGAATCAAACATATCATATTCAGTGATCTACAAGTTTTATGTAGGATTTTATGACTAACCATGTGAATGACCAGTTCCTGTCATCTCTCTAAATAAATATAAGAGAAGCAAGAGAGTTTAATTCTTTCTACAAAAGATACGCCCACGCTCTAACAAATATAAGTGAAGCGAAATAGCATTCTACAAATGGCGGTCGCATATGTAAAGAGAAACATGCAATCCAAACTTCAAATGATATAAAGTGAAGCACATGAAGCATTCTATAAAGCCATACTCAAAAGATATAAGTGAACTGCAATGAGCATTCTATAAATAAACCAAGGACTATCTCATACCAGCATGGTGCATAAAGAAAAATGAAGACTAAATGCAAAAGACGCTCCAAGATTGCACATATCGCATGAACGAAACGAATCCGAAAACATACCGATACTTGTTGAAGAAAGAGGGGATGCCTTCCGGGGCATCCCCAAGCTTAGACGCTTGAGTCTCCTTGAATATTTACTTGGGGTGCCTCGGGAATCCCCAAGCTTGAGCTCTTTCCTCTCTTCCTTCTTCTCACATCGAGACCTTCTCGATCATCGAGCACTTCATCCACACAAAACTTCAACAGAAAACTCGGTAAGATCCGTTAGTATAATAAAGCAAATCACTACTCTAAGTACTGTTGCAAACCAATTCATATTTTATTTTTGCATTGTGTCTACTGTAATATAACTTCTTCATGGCTTAATTCACTGATATAAATCGATAGTTTCATCAAAACAAGCAAACTATGCATCAAAAACAGAATCTGTCTAAAACAGAACAGTCTGTAATAATCTGAACATTCACCATACTTATGATACTTGAAAAATTCTGCAAAAATTAGGAAAAATAAAAAATTTGTATGGGGAGACAGTGCAAAAAGAATCCGAACCATTTGACGTTCCAGCAAAAAATGTAAAATCGCGCACTACAACCAAAGTTTCTGTCCTGCACCATACAAACCATCAAGCAAATGTAAACATCCTAAAGGCAACCTTGGCACATTATTTTTATTTCTAAACTTTATAAAAGCACACAACATAAATAAATGACTCTCTAAAACTTTTGGGTTGTCTTCCTGGCAGCGCTTTCTTTAAAGTCATTAAGCTAGGCATATAGTGCTCAAGTAATGAATCCACCCGGATCCCAAGGTATATCAAAGCCAATTTTAATTAAGAATGATTTAGCATTTATTAGTGAGCACAAAGTAACATATATCATGTAACAACGAAGTCTAACTCTCTTCCTATGCATCGGCATGTCATAAAAGAACAATTCATGCACGCATAGTAAAGGCCAATGCATAGTATAAATAGTTTCTTGTAATTTTATCATATTGGAAACATAGAGAGGTGGAGATATAGTTCCTCTTTCATAATAATTGCAATTAGGAGCATCATGCACATGCATATTATATCTATCAAAATCATCATGTGTAGTAGTAAAAGGCAACCCATCAATATAATCCTTAATAAGGGCAAACTTCTCCGATATAGTGTAGTTGGGAGAATTTAAAAAGATAATAGGACTATCATGCGTGGGTGCAATAGCAACAATTTCATGTTTAACATAAGGAACTATAGCAAGTTCATATCCATAAGCATAATTCATATTGGCATCTTGGCCACAAGCATCATCAAAAAGGGATATTTCAAAAGAATCCAAGGGATCATAACACTCATCATAGCAATCATCCTTCGGTAAGCACGAAGGGGAATTAAACAATGTATGAGTTGAAGAGTTACTCTCATTAGAAGGTGGGCACGGGTGATCAATGCGCTCTTCCTCCTTTTGTTCTTCGCTCTCTTCCTCATCTTTTTCATCCAATGAGCTCACAGTTTCATCAATTTCTTCTTCCATGGACTCCTGTAAAATATTAGTCTCTTCTTGGACAGCGGAGACTTTCTTAATAAGCGTATTAATTTCGTAATTGTATTCATAATTCTCATAACAATATTTCAGGATAGCTAAATTTTCAGATCTATAAACAGCATCATCAAAATCTTCAAACTCTTTACACATAGATTCAATTTCATAAGCACCCATAAAAGCAACAAATTCTTCTATTTGTTCCACATCATAGTAATCATATATACCATTAGCATAAGAAGCTAAGGTTTTATTATCATTGAATTTGCATGAAAAGGGAAGGTGTGGAGCCTTCATCCTAGAGCAATAAGTATAATCATAACTCGTGCATAATTGCCAAGTATACCACTTCAATATATGAATTTGATCCCATAATAGTTTCCCTTTTTGTGTCAAGCAATAATCCCTAAAGTATTCATGTTGATCCAACGTTACTCCCATTACATAATTAAATGGGGTTTTCTCAGGATTATTAAAGTAGTACATAATATCTTTCACATAACCAGCATCGAGGGTTTTAGGAGGTTCCCCATCTCCATGAGCAGAAAGTACACCTAATTTTTTTGGTATTTCGTGTTCCATATCCATAACTAAAGATAGAGAACAACTAAGAAGAGCAAATAAAAATTACTTAGTGATAAAGCAAACAAGCACACACGAGAATATTCACCCCACGCTATTGCTCGCCGGCAACGGCACCAGAAAAAGGTCTTGATAACCCACAAGTATAGGGGATCAATTGTAGCCTCTTTCGATAAGTAAGAGTGTCGAACCCAACGAGGAGCTAAAGGCAGAACAAATATTCCCTCAAGTTCTATCGACCACCGATACAACTCTACGCACGCTTGATGTTCGCTTTACCTAGAACAAGTGTGAAACTAGAAGTACTTTGTAGGTGTTGTTGGATAGGTATGCAAGATAATAAAGAGCAAGTAAATAAAAAGTAGGGGCTGTTTAGATAAAGACACAACTAAGTTAGGTTTAGTAGAGAGTTTGTTGTTACGAGAAAGTTATTTGTCCCTAGGCAATCGATAACTAGACCGGTAATCATTATTACAATTTTATATGAGGGAGAGGCATAAGCTAACATACTTTCTCTACTTGGATCATATGCACTTATGATTGGAACTCTAGCAATCATACGCAACTACTAAAGATTCATTAAGGTAAAACCCAACCATAGCATTAAAGCATCAAGTCCCCTTTATCCCATACGCAAACAACCTACTTACTCGGGTATGTGCTTCTGTCACTCACGCCACCCACCATAAGCAAATCATGAACATATTGCAAACCCTACAGCGGGGATCCCTCACGCTTGCGCGACACGGAGAGCACCATAGGAAAGCACCAATAATAAAACATGCAACTCAAACCAATCGTAATCATCAAATAGCCATTAGGACAAAACGGATCTACTCAAACATCATATGATAGCCATACATCATAGGGAAATAATATATAGCGTCAAGCACCATGTTTAAGTAGAGATTACAGCGGGTAAGAGAGAGGTTACACCGCTGCATAGAGGGGGGAAGAGTTGGTGGTGAAGGCGGTGAAATTGTTGGTGAAGATGACGGTGATGATGATGGCCCCCGATGGCACTCCGGCGCCACCAGAAGCAAGGGGGAGAGTGCCCCCCTTCTTCTTCTTCTTCTTCCTTGACCTCATACCTAGATGGGAGAAGGGTTTCCCCTTTGGTCCTTGGCCTCCATGGCGTGGGAGGGGCGAGAGCCCCTCCGAGATTGGATCTGTCTCTCTGTCTCTCTCTGTTTCTGCGTTCTGTTCTGCTGCCCTTTCACCGTTTCTTTTATATCCGGGGATCCATAACTCCGATTGGAACGAAACCTTCGCCATGATTTTTTTTTTTCGAAAATTAGCTTTCTTGCGGCCGAAGAAGGGCGTCAACCGCCTTACAGGTGGGTCACGAGGGTCAGGGGCGCGCCCTAGGGGGGGTGCCCCCCTACCTCATGCCCACCTCGGACACTGGTTCGCGTTGATTTTTCCTCCAGATTTTCCAAATATTCCGAAAAGTATCTCCGTCTGTTTTTATTCCGTTTGGACTCCGTTTGATATGGATATTCTGCGAAACCAAAAATATGCAACAGACAGGAACTGGCACTAGGCACTGGATCAATATGTTAGTCCCAAAAATAGTATAAAAAGTTGCCAAAAGTATATGAAAGTTGTAGAATATTGGCATGGAACAATCAAAAATTATAGATACGACGGAGACGTATCACGCCACCTCCTGCTTAGATTGGATTGAGTCGAGGATGACCACTTGCTCCGCCTCAAATTGTGCCGCCGCCTACGCGGCTTGGGTGTGTTAACCCCACCTCCGTGTCCTCCATGCAAATCTGTTGGGCTCAACCTCCATGCCTAATGCCTCATATGCCTCCTCCTCCTCCACAATGTAAGCGACACGATGTGGCGGACATGTCTAGGCTTCCTCATATCCGCCACACATATGGGCTAAATATGACGGTTGTCGAACAACTCGGACGTTCCGACTGGCTTTGAGGGGTCGTGTTGGATGGCCATTTTGTGAGCACCCCTATCCGAAAATGGGATTTTCGATTGTAGATGCTCTTAGCCATAGACTTAGGTAGTCTCTTCGGTCTTTTATTACTTTGTAGGATTACCATATCAGAGCATCTACAGCCGGCCTCCTCAAATCCTCCTCGAACTCGGACGCGTCTGGCCAGTGACCGGACATGAGAGATAAAGAAAAAAGTGATCCAACCGGACCCCTCACCCTATATGTCCAGGATATTGGCAAACCCTGATATTGATACCAAATGTAGGGGGGTACGAGAGCTCGCGCACGCGCCCGGTTAGTTGCAACATACGATGCGGCCCATCCCAAACCATCTTTTTTCTTTCTTTATTATTTCTTTTCTTTCTTTCTCTTCATCTTCACTTAATAACATCAATCACATGCAAGTTCCCGAACATATAAGGGGGATAACAAGGAGCATGACGGCATGCATGAATGGCCCTGTTTGGTTTCACGAGTTAGAGTTAGTTTGGGTTTAGTTTAGACTCAACTAACCCAAAAATATTCAAACAGGAGGGTTAGTTTGGGTTAGATGCATCTAACTCATCCAAAAAATCTAACCCACCCAAGAGGTGCTTATTTGGGTTAGTTCTCCTTGGGACCATTAAAAAAACTTTTTCTCTCACTCTTCCCGCAGCAGATCCCTCCCCACTTCCTCGGAGCTTCTCATCCTCTCCCTCCCTCCCTCTCGCACCGTCCGTGAAGGCGACTCGCCGTATCCGCCGGTAAGCAGCACCGCCCTATCCTCCCGTTCCAACCCCCTCGTCTCCCCGCGGCCCGTCCGCCGGCCGGTAAGCAGTGGCGGCTCCTTGCGCGGACCGTCCCCGTCGACCTAGGCCAGCGCGACTCCTTGCGCAGGGACGACGGATTCGGTCAGCAGGCTGCGCGAGAGGTCAGCGCGGCTCCTTGCCGGGCGCGTCCCCGTTTGCCTCGACTAAGGCTCGCTCCGCCAAATCCGGCAGAAAATAGAGTTCAAAGTAGCCAAATGATTGAGAAAGAGTATTTATTGTTAATCTAACCCTGCCATCCAAACACCTATTTGATTAGAATTAGTTCAGGGTTGGTTCAGAATTAAAATCTAACTCTAACTTATAACTGAGTTAGAGTATCTAAACAGAACCAGTAAATAGGGGTTCCGAGTGTGTCCTTGGACTTGGAGTGCCCAAGAAAATAAAAAGACTGTCCCTTGAAAGTGTATAATTTAAGACGATGGACCACCGCCAAAAAAAAAGATGTTGCTGCTGTGCAAGCCCGGCCTTCTCCGGAGCCGACGAGAACAAACAACGTTGCTATAGTCATGTGATAGTGTGGCATGGACGTACATATGGGCGCACGAAGCGGCAGCGCGATGAGCTACGTCGTCGCCCCTTGTTGACGACGGCGACCGGTATCGCACATTCCGGCACCAAGGGGGCACACGATTTCCCCGTGAAAACGAAGGACGCTACATTGCAATCGCTCGTAGGTTCGTCCTTCTCTTTTACCACCCAGATGCACTGCATCATAAAATTCAGTCGTCAGGAAACCAACAGTTGACATCAATCAATCAGCAGCGCTGCCGCTGAGAGCTACGTAGGCGAATACTCCCTCCGTTCGAAAAAAATTGTCCCTCAAATAAATATATTTTGCATCAAATAAGTGTTAGATACATCCATTTAAGGAACTGCTTTTGTTTAAACTGTGAGAGCAAGTACAATAATATGACATAAGCAGGCCATAAGAAATAGAATATTATATCTTTACTTTTTTTAAGGAAAATATCTTTGCTCAGTTGAAGAAAAGAGAAAAGGAGAAAGAAAAGAAGCGGGCTCTTGGTTAATAACCAGCTGCAACACGAGATCCAAAACGCTTTATGAAATTTGTAAGAGAGACCAACTACTAATAAAGTAGTAGTACATATTTATAATATACTATTGTACATACCGACTATGCGGTGACTCTACTAAATGACATGACAACTTCTTATAGCCAACTGTTAGCTACTCCCTCCATTCCACAATGTAGTGTTTCCTCTATCCACGTGCTTCAACTTTGACCGTAAATTTAATTATTAAGACCGATTGCGGCGGGAGCAAAAATTATATCAGTGAATTCGTATTCGAAAGAAGTTTTTAATTATATAGTTTTTTTCTCCCGCCGCAGTTGGTCTCGTTGGTTAAATTTATAGTCAAAGTTGAACCTCGGGAAGCACGAGCACACTATATTTTGAAATGGAGGGAGTATATTATTAACAATGCTATGAGAAAGCAGATGATTGGCGCTACTGCCGACAGCTAAAGGGACGCTTGTGGAGCGTGGCCCATGCTCGAACAGGGCCAAATTAAGACACACTCCTGCACATGAAGAGAGAGATGGTACACCCCATTAATTACTACTCCTGTTACTGTTATACTGTTATAGTTGCTCTTAACTTTATCTCATTCGAATGTATGTAGACTCATTTTAACGTATTTGTTTATCTATATTTTAATACGTATGTGCTCCCTCCGTCTCATATCAAGTGTTCTCAAACAGACGTACACGGGATGGAGAAAGTGAGTTATACTCCCTTCGATTCAAAATAAGTGTCGCGGTTTTGAAATAAGTTTAGTTCATCCTTAATTCGAAACATCCTATATTTGTGAACCAAGGGCGTACAATTTTTTAGGGTGCCTCCATTGAAAAGGTTACACGAAGAGACTACTATGCACAAGGTTTCTTTGATGGAGCGCTGCTTCATCCATACATTGATGGCGACGGATCTTGACGGCGTGGCACAGTGCAGATTTGGAGTTTGATGTGGGAGGATGGACTCGCGCAGGAGGACGACGTTGTCTGGCGTCGTGGTGGCGTCGATGGCAGAGAGACCTAGCACGGTAGATGCAACATTACAGCTTTGAAGATGGACTCATGGCAGGTGGCTGCGGCGGCCTCATACCCGGCAGGTGTCCTGGTCGAGGAGTGCGCCGGACTGGTAGGTGCCCCATACCAGGCAGGCGTCCTGGTTGGGACATTAGGTCTTAGATGTTTAGGTTTGGCTGCGATGTCTGTTTGGTATTAGGCCCACGCTATCAGCGCCCCTTCATCAATTGGATAAGTGTAGCGACAGTTGTTGCTTAGATGGTGGCTTAGTCTTGCTGTTGTATGACTTTGTAAGGTCTTGTGAGAATAGGTCGTATGCATCGCCCAGATGCAGAGGCCGGGGGTCATCCTCCTTTTTAAAAAAAAAATTACAGTGAGCTTGAAAAGCTTTTTCGGCGGGATGATGGTGGAGGGAGAACGGGAGAGGCCGACTGGGCACATCCACAGCTTGGGGGTAATTTGGTGTTTTGACTCTTTTGCAAAAGTTTAGTCAAATCTGATCCTAGTTCAAAAACAATTCAAGATCTGATCCTTTTCCTACTCCCAGGGTGGATGGTGATAGGTTATATTAGCCTACCGTCGAGGCCTTTGGTAGTAAGGGTGCACGCCCTACCATAAATAATTTCAAAGTATCACACACAGTGCACCCACCTACCATCGGACACCTCGGTGGTAGGGGTGCACAGGCTACTGCCAGCTTGTTTGGCGGTAGGGCTACATTGCGCTGGTGTGGATAAGTTGCCTACCGCCGTGGGCCTCGGCAGTGCGGGTGCACAGGCTACCGCCAACCTATTTGACGATAGGACTGCATTGGGCTGACGTGGATAAGTTTCCTACCGTCAGAGGCCTTGACGGTAGGGGTGCACAGGCTACTGGCAGCCTGTTTGGCGGTAGGGCTGTATTGCGCTAATATGAATACGTTGCCTATCTCCAGGGGCCTCGGCGGTAGGTGTGCACAGGCTACCGCTAATCTGTTTGGTAGTAGGGCTGTATTGCGCTTGTTGGCCAAGAGGCTCGTGTCGAGCCTTTGCATTTTATTGCTTTGATTTATCTGGTGTTACAGGGGATACACGCACTGGTATTTATATTACCAATATTCTACCTAGTACATGTACGACTCGGTTACTGCTACAAGTTCGTGCCGGACTATACTTACCTAATCATGATTATTTCCAACAATCACCCCCCTAAGCACGATGTCCTCACTTTACAGCTTGGACGCCGATCCTTCTCCGCATCTCCGTGAACTTCTGTCGCCCTAAAGACTTGGTCAGGATGTCTGCAAGCTGATCGTCGGTGCAAATGTAGTTGACTTCAATCTTGCCTTCTTCCACGCAATCCCGTATGTAATGATACCTTATATCAATGTGCTTACTTCTGTCATGATGCACTGGATTCTTACATAGAGCAATCGTGGACTTGTTGTCAACATAAAACACCACTCCTTCCGGTTCCTTGTCAGTGAGGTCACCGAGTAGCCTTTCTAGCCACACACCTTGACCTGCCGCGGTTGCAGCTGCAATATACTCCGCTTCACAGGATGATAATGCGACCACCTTCTGCTTTTGTGATAGCCAACTCACTATGCTTCTTCCCAAGAAATATGCCACGCCCGAGGTACTTTTACGGTCGTCAATATCTCCTGCCAAGTCGCTATCATTGTAGCCAAGTAGCTCCACCATCTCCTTCCGCTTCTCTCTCAAATAGACACAACCGAAGTTAGTTGTCCCTTTGATGTACCTGAGTATTTGTTTCACAGCTGCCCAATGTTCTGTCGTGGGTGCTTCCATGAAGCGACTCACTACGCCAACGGAATAGGCCAAGTCTGGTCGTGTATTCACAAGATACCTTAGGCTTCCGACCACACTTCTATAGTCCGTTGCATCAACCGCGGGTGCTTGGCTCCTTTTGCTAAGTTTAAGTCGAGGCTCCATTGGAACATGACTTGGATTGCAGTCCTCCATGCTACAGCTTTCAAGAATCTTCTTTGCATATGCCTCCTGGCATAACGTGATTCCCTCCGGCTTTTGCTGTACCTCGATCCCGAGATAGTAAGTCAAGAGCCCTAGATCACTCATCTTGAAAAGCTCCTTCATTTGTAGCTTGAATTTAGCAATCTCCTCCTCATCTGCTCCAGTTATCAAGAGATCATCAACATAGATGCCCACTAGGAGACGATCCTTGCCTTTACCTCGCTTATACATAGCATGCTCCAGTGGACTTTTCTCAAAATCAAGAGAAACTAGTGTACGATCAAGCTTGATGTTCCACGCCCGAGGAGCTTGGCATAGCCCGTACAATGCCTTGTGTAGTTTCAACACCTTGTGCTCCTCTCCCTTTTTGATGTAACCCGGTGGTTGCTTCAAATACACTTCTTCTTTTAACTTCCCGTTCAAAAAAGCGGATTTTACATCCATGTGATGTAGCCTCCAAGATTCTTGAGCCGCGAGAGCTATAACTAGCCTCACCGATTCCATCCTTGTGACAGGAGCGAACACTTCCTCGAAGTCTACACCTTGCTCTTGCACGTATCCTTTGGCTACGAGCCTTGCCTTATGCTTCACCAAGTTTCCTTCGGCATCTTTCTTGACCTTGTACACCCACTTGAGCCCTATGATTTTATGGTCGTTGGGTGGATCCACGAGCTCCCATGTATTGTTGTCTCGGATCGATCCCAACTCCTCATCCATAGCACGACGCCAACACTCCTCCGTATTTGCCTCTTCAAATTTCGTCGGTTCCTCGACGCTAAGTAGACACTGTCGTCCTCTTCTTTTAATTTTCACCGGATTTACTTTTGGAAGTGTTTCCTTTGGATATAAATCCACCACTGGTCGAAGACGTACTGGTGTCGGCGGACGTTCCCTCGTCTCCTGTTCATTCGAAGACGAAGAACTATCCTCTGAAGCTGCCTCACTTCCGATTTCTGGCGACTGAGGTTCTTCCGAGCTGGCCGCGTGTCCACTGGACGAATTAGACGTAGCTGGTCGTGCTTTTCCTGCACGTACAGTGGGCGTACCAGCCACAATTGGTGTTTCTTCACCATCACGTGGTTGGCTTTTTGGGCCAACCTCCACACCACGTGGGCTTCCCAGCCTAGTAGACGAGCCACCTGGGCTTTGAGGGGAAAAGCCTCCTGCTGTGCTTCGCCCAGCGCCTCCTGGCGTGTCATCGGGCGCACCTGCCGTTCCTTCTCGCGCGTGAGCGTGTGACGCAGCGGGAGTAATTGGCGCGTCTCCATTTTCTGCCGCGCTGTCCGCGCCGTTTGTCGCGGCCGACGTCTCCGGTTGATCACCAATGTCTGCATGCTCATAATCATCGTAAACAACGTTGAAAATATCATTCGAAGACGGGTATACCGGCTCGGTGGAGTTTCAATTCCATGACCTTGCTTCTTCAAAGACCACGTCGCGCGTCACAACCACCTTATTGGTTGAGGGGTTGCACGCACGATACGCCTTCGTGCCTTTTTCATAGCCAACCAACACCATTGGAGTACTCCGATCCGCCAATTTGCTAGTATGTCCGGTCACTGTCTTCACATGCGCTACGCACCCGAAAGTGCGAAGATGATCAACCGTGGGCTTGTGTCCGTACCATGCTTCGTACGGCGTCATCCCAACCACACTCTTGGTTGGAGCCCGGTTCAGCAAGTAAACGGCCGTATTGACCGCCTCACCCCAAAACTTGCCCGGCATGCCTTTACTTTTCAACATGCTTCGTGCCATCGCCACCACGGTTTGATTCCTCCGTTCCACAACACCGTTTTGCTGCGGTGAATATGGCGCCGTAAGATACCTCTTGATCCCTTGAGCTTCACAAAATTCCGTGAATGCACGAGACTTGAACTCACCTCCCCGATCGGTACGGAGGGCCTTCAACTTGGCTTCAGATTCTACTTCAGCCGCCATCTTTATTATCCTGAAGGCTTGCAAAGCTTGGTCCTTCGTCTTCAACAACACGATCCACATGAATCTGCTGAAGTCGTCGACGACAAGCAAGAAGTATCTGTTTCCGGCAGGGGTGGCCGGTGTAATCGGTCCGCACAAGTCTCCGTGGACCAACTCAAGAGCTTTACTCGCTCTAAAGTTTCCCTCTCTTGGGAACGGGGCTCGCCTTTGTTTCCCAATGAGACAACCGTCGCACACTTGGTCGACATGATTGATGCACGGTAGACCACGTACCATCTCCTTTTGTCCAAGTTGCCGAAGAGCCTGGAAATTTAGATGACCGTAGCGCGCGTGCCACTTCCATGCCGAGTCGTCCATGCTCGACAGGAGACATACCGGATCCACACGATCCAAGTTGAGGACGTAGAGCCTGTTCGGTGACCTCTGCACCTTCATAATCAACATCCTCTGACGATCATACCTCCATAGAAAGCCATCTTCGAGCACAATCTTGCAACCACGCTCCTCGAGCTGGCCAAGACTTATGATGCTACTCTTTAGCTTGGGAATATAGTACACATCTGTGAGTACCTTGTGACCGCCATTCTTCAACTCAAACAGGACAGTACCTCGCCCTGCGATGTCAACGGTCCATCCGTCGCCGAATCGAACCGTGCCTCCCACCGAAACACTGAGCTCAGAAAACTGGTCCTTGTCGCCGGTCATGTGGTTGCTAGCGCCCGTGTCGAGGTACCACACGTGCCTCGATGTGTTCATCCTCTTCTTATCGTGAAGATAAACTGCCTCCTCTAAGAGCGTGACAACCTTTGTAGCCGGCACCTTTGGAGCTGGACTATCCTCATCCATTAGCTCGCATACTTCGACCATGAGCATCATGTCTCCATCATCGCCTCCTTTGGCCATGAGAGCTTTCTCCTTCGGTGGTTTCTTGCACTCCACTTGAAGTGCCCCATGATGCCACAGTTGTGACACTTGATCTTGCGCTTGTCGAACTTCTTCTTCTTCGGAGCGCCGTCCCCGGCGTTCTTCTTACTTTGTTCTTTTGGCGCACGATCTTGGCGAGTGTTGCTGCTAGAGCCCTCGCCTCCTCTCCTTGAGTCCAGCGCCAGCCACTGAGCCCGTGTGAGCATGACATTCTCATCGTTCCTCCCATCCCCGAGACTGTACCGCATACGCTCGTCGTGAGCCTTGTAGCGTCCGACAAGATCGTCGATGGAGAGAGTCCCGAGATCGACGCACTGCTCGATCGCCGTGACAATTTGCAGGTACCGGGGAGGGGCTGCGCGCAAGAACCGCCGGACAACCGAGGTCTCCGTAAGGTTTTCACCAAGCGCGCGGATCCGATTGACGAGAGTAGCCACCCGTGAAGCGAACGCATCCACGGACTCATTGTCGCCCATGACCAAAGTCTCGTAGTTCCTTAGGAGAGTTTGGAGATTGGCTTGCTTGACGCGGGTGTGTCCCTCGAACATGAGCTTCAAAGTATCCCACGCCTCCTTCGCCGTTTCTTTGGCGATTAGGTGCTGGAGGACATCCATCGGCATCACCGAATAAATCGCCGACGCCGCCTGCCGATCCTTCCGGTGCTCGGCTCCCTCCTTCTTGAACGCGTCGCCTCCTGGATCGACCACGTCCCATAGCTCGTTGGCGCGGAGACCACACTCCATGAGGGCCTTCCAGACCCCGAAGTTCTCGCGATCAAACCGTGGGTATGACGTACCGGGTACGGCAAGTACTTTAGCCGCTCCGGACGATTCCACGATCTCCTTGCCCGTCATGACCTTCCGTTACTAGAAGATCAACCTTGCTCTAGATACCAATTGTTGGCCAAGAGGCTCGTGTCGAGCCTTTGCACTTTATTGCTTTGATTTATCTGGTGTTACAGGGGATACACGCACTGGTATTTATATTACCAATATTCTACCTAGTACATGTACGACTCGGTTACTGCTACAAGTCCGTGCCGGACTATACTTACCTAATCGTGATTATTTCCAACAGCGCTGGCGTGGATAAGTTGCCTACCGTCAGGGGTCTCGGCGGTACGCTGGTATACCCTACCATCATTGACCCCGGCGGTAGGAAAATGATCAGATCTCAAAAAAAAAATTCTGAACCAAGGTCAGGTCTGGCTAAACTTTTGCAAAAGGGTGAAAACACCAAACTTGGCCGCAGATTGGAAGTACAAGTACAAGGCTAGCTAAGATAGCCAGGTCCCTGGGCATGCGCTAGGTGCAAGCAAACAAACACTCCATGTGGTCTCTCGATCTCACCCCATAAACCCAATCCATCGGGGCCAATCTTCGATACTCTTCTTCTCCTATCACGACCTTGCTGCCAACCTTCAGTCCACAAGACCACAACTTCACGCATCGTTCCACTCCCACACTCTAGCCTCCCTCCTCCTCCTCCTCCTCCTCCTCCTCCTCCTCCTTCTTCTTCTTCTTCTTCTTCTTCTTCTTCTTCTTCTTCTGGTGGAATCCAGCTGCAGCGGCAAGGCCAGATCGGACAGGAGAATTTCTAACTAGTCGTACGTATGTCCAGTAACTTTCACTACATATTTATTACAGATACATGCATGTATGCACATTTACACGTTCATTGTTGTTGCATGCTCCGCAGAAGCGAAGCCCCGCGCAAGTAGAGGAGAGGAGGCCGGGGAAGCATGTGGGAGTCGGAGAGCGACGCCGGCGAGCGCGGGCTCGTCCCCGTCCTCGGAGCCGGCGGCTCCGACCGGCACGACGGGCTCAAGACCGACGGCTTCGTTCGCAGAGATCACTCCTGGTATGCGGTTGTGGAACCAGGCATGCATGGAGATTGCCTTGTGTGCACTTCAGCTGATGGTCGTATGTTCTTTCTCCCCTGCAATTTGTGCAGCTATGTCAACAGCGATATCCCCAGCGATTTGCTCGTCAGAGTCGGGGACGTGAGCTTCCATCTTCACAAGGTACTCTCCAGGTTTTTCTTCCCCTTCTTCCAACAGAGAGAACCATCCACAACTCCGTAGTAGTGGTACGTACTTACTAGACTACAAGTGTACCCGGCCCGCAGCTCAATCATTAGACATTCTTCTACTTGTGCTCACGCAGTGCCACAAGTAGAAGCTGCATAGTTTCTCAAATCGACGTATAATTTGTTGATTAATCACACGGCGTTGCGCTTGCGGAGCAGTACCCCATGATCTCCCGGAGCGGCAAGATGGGCCGCGTCATCTACGAGTCGGCCACGGCGGCGGCGCTGGACCCGGACACGGCCGTGGCCGAGCTGGACGACCTCCCGGGCGGCGCGGACTCGTTCGAGCTGGCCGCCAGGTTCTGCTACGGCATGGCGGTGGACCTGACGGCGTCCAACATCTCCGGGCTGCGCTGCGCCGCCGAGTACCTGGAGATGACGGAGGACCTGGAGGAGGGCAACCTCATCTTCAAGACGGAGGCCTTCCTCAGCTACGTGGTGCTCTCCTCCTGGCGCGATTCCATCGTCGTCCTCAAGAGCTGCGAGGGCCTCTCGCCCTGGGCCGAGAACCTGCAGATCGTGCGCCGCTGCAGCGAGTCCATCGCCTGGAAGGCCTGCACCAACCCCAGGGGCGTCCGCTGGGCCTACACCGGCGCCGCCAGCGGCAGGCCGCCCCGGAGCGGCGCCGCGAGCCCCCGCTGGAACAACGCCGGTGGTGCCGCCGGCGGCGGCTCCAAGGAGTCCAGCCCCGGCCGCGGGCAGCCCGTGCCGCCCGCCGACTGGTGGTTCGAGGACGTGTCCGTTCTCCGGATCGACCACTTCGTGCGCGTCGTCACCGCCATCAAGGTCAAAGGTAACAAATTTATTACTTAGATTTGATTCAAGATTTTTACTACTTGGGAACAGATTTATCTTTGAGTTCTGAACTATATTGTGCCGGCGGGCAGGTATGCGGTTCGACCTCATCGGCGCGGCGATCACCCACTACGCGTCGAAATGGCTGCCGGGGCTCACCAAGGACGTCGTCCCCCACGCCGGCGGCGGCGTCGACGAGCAGTGGGCGCAGGTCTCCGCGGCCGGCGGGCTCCACATGATCATCGCCGGCCCGGGCGGCAAGGACGACGTGGCCACCAGCGCGCCGGCGCGCGAGCAGCGCATGGTGGTGGAGAGCCTCATCAGCATCACCCCGCCGCAGCGGGACAGCGTCTCCTGCGGCTTCCTCCTCCGCCTGCTCCGCCTCGCCATCATGCTCAAGGCCGCCCCGGCCCTCGTCACGGAGCTGGAGAAGCGGGTGGGCATGCAGCTCGAGCAGGCGGCGCTGCCCGACCTCCTCATCCCCTCCGTCGGCCGCGCCGACACCGCCTACGACGTCGACCTCGTGCAGCGGCTCGTCGAGCACTTCCTGGTGCAGGAGCAGACGGAGCAGGTGTCGTCGTACAGCCCGGGCCGCGGGGAGGCGCACGCGCAGCCGGAGAGGGAGTACTACGGCTCCGCCGCGGGCGCGAGGATGCCCCCGGCCAACGCGGCGGCGGCGTCGTCATCGTCGGGGCTGGGGCTGAACGCCAAGGCGCGCGTGGCCCGGCTGCTGGACAGCTACCTCTCGGAGGTGTCCCGCGACCGCAACCTCTCCCTGACCAAGTTCCAGGTGCTGGCGGAGTCGCTCCCGGAGTCGGCGCGCGCCTGCGACGACGGGCTGTACCGCGCCGTGGACTCGTACCTGAAGGCGCACCCGGCGCTGACGGAGCACGAGCGGAAGCGGCTGTGCCGGGTGATGGACTGCCAGAAGCTGTCGTTCGACGCGTGCATGCACGCGGCGCAGAACGAGCGGCTGCCGCTGCGGGTGGTGGTGCAGGTGCTCTTCTCGGAGCAGGTGAAGATCAGCAACGCGCTGGCGGGGTCGTCGGCGCTCAAGGCGGCGCCGGACGGGGCGGCGCCGACGCGGCGGCAGCTGCTGGACGCCACGCCGCAGTCGTTCCAGGAGGGCTGGGCGGCGGCCAAGAAGGACATCAAGACGCTCAAGTTCGAGCTGGAGAGCATGAAGGCCAAGTACCTGGAGCTGCAGCACGACATGGACGCGCTGCAGAAGCAGGTGACGCAGTCGCCGGCGGGCGAGCACGGCGGCAAAGTCGGCGGAGGCGGCGGCAAGGCGCAGCAGCAGCAGGGGCCATCGGCGTGGAGCAACGGGTGGAAGAAGCTGGGGAGGCTGGCCAAGATGACGGGCGCCGAGGCGGCGGGGCCCGGCGGCGGGCACGGGCACGCGGCGGCGCAGGGGGGGGCGGCCAGGAAGGAGCAGAGGAGGTGGAGGAACTCCATCTCGTGATGGATCAATCATGCTTGATTAATTACTTTAGGAGAAGCGAGATGTTGTCGATGGAGTTTTGCTTGTGATTTCCATTTGTGCAGACTGCGTGTTGGCTTGGCGCTTTCATTTGCTTGTGTGCGGTTGCAGTTGCAGTTTGTTTGAATGTTTTGAATCTGGCGGGAATCTGTTGTAGCTTTACCCTAGACATGGCTGCTAGTCTTCTCCTCGTAGCTTCAAAGTGGAAGGGCCTGACTCTCATACCATCTACAACCATTTGGACCGCGTGGTTCCAACGTATTTTGTCATCCAACATGGGTCTGGCTGACCGGTCCGGACGCATTTTTTCTGCAAACCCGAGACAAACTGCAGGGGGCTTTGCGAGGGTCTGGACGTACTACTGCCACGACCGCGTCTAACAATCGTGGCTCGTTGAAAAATACCTCCCGCCTCTACCCCGCTTTCTATCTAACGCATGTGTCGCTTCCCGCGCCGCATTCGTGCCAGCCCAGAGCATGCACCGGCCGGCATTGATGCCGAGCGATGTGACCGGACGGGGCTTGAATGTATTTCGGTCGTTTATGTAACTTATGACCGAACTTGAATGAATTTCATCCAGTATGATTAAATTTCATCCATCCTGTTGCAACCCGGCTTGAATTGTATGCTCCCGCATCCGTGTCCACAGACTGGTCCCACCCCCTGTCCGCGGACAGATGCGGAAGCCGATTTGCGGGTCAATGTTGGAGATGCCCTAATAAGATCGACCGCTAACAAACGGTGGGGATGAATCTCGAAGAAGAAAAAAAAAGGTATTATGAGTTGTGTACCTTTGTTGGACATGGGGTTTTTGAACCCGAGCGCACATTCTCTCTAATAAACAGTAAAATAAATCAAACAATTCTGAACTTTTTTTAGTGATAAACATTGATGAATGTTTCAACTTCATGCTAAACTTTGTGATGAAATAACATTTGTGTAGGCCTAGGCCCCAAAAAAAATCGATGCTCCAAAAAAAGCTATTGTTGAAAGCACTTTGTTTTGTTTTTGGCCGAGACCTCCCCGAATGTCATTTCATCACGAAAAATTGTAAGCAGTCAAAACATCTGGCAATGTCTGTAAAAAAAATCAGAATTCCTAATTTTATTTACTATTTATTCAAATTGGGATAAAAAAAAGAGCTCTTTCAGCCTTTGTTCCTCTCTCCACGGAGGGATGGAGATCCATCCATGCGTGCTCGCATCCATGGATGGCATGGGCACGTCCAAGAAATCATGGGGCCGTAGGAGAGGTCGCTGCAGTGTCGCTGAGCTGGATTACATGGCCCCGTCCTTCATCTCCCTTATCTGGCCACGATGTGACAAGCACTGTGCCTGCCTTGCCTAGTACGTACACTGTACACATCTCTCCGTCTAACCCTACAGGGCGAGTGATGGCGATTTCAAACTCATTGCTCCTGCCCTGCGACTACTAAGTCCCATCTCCAGATCTCCTGCTTGTTGGTACCACTTGCCTGTTTTGTAAACACAACTGTTCACTGGACATGTTTGTAGTCATTTCTTTTCTATGCAGTGATAGACAAAATAGTTTGTAAAAACGTCTTATATTATGGGACGAAGGTGATGTTACATTTTTCGAAATAAAGGGTGTATCTAGTGATGAAAGCTATCACATGAATGAAATTTGTAGTCATCTACCCATGTGTCACTTGTCTAGTGACGCGGATTCTCCCTGCCATTCATCTTCTATATTTAAATAGTTAGACCCCATTAACTATTTCTTTCAACATGCAAGCATGCCACATCGTTATATGACATGCATGAGAAAAGGCCCACCCTCACTACCATAGTCTCTCAACATGCAAGCATGCTACTTCATCATGACATGCATGAAAAAAGATCCATCTCAATATAGAATTTTCATTCTATTATGGTACATATATTTAAAAAATATTTAACAACTATATAGTAATCAAACACAATAAATTATATGTATTTTTAGTTTTAGCCTTTTATATTATTACTTCAAATATTCATGTTTCATACAATGAATCACATTGAAATATGTTGTAAAATATTCCCGCAATAACGTACGGCGTATCATCTAGTTCTACTAGGGCGTGTTTGGTTACATTGCCGATTCAGCCTGGCCCGGCGAGCCTGGCTCTATTGAGCCGGTTTGAGGGGATGCAGGCCAAAAAAAACCAGATGCACATAGTTTGGTTGCCTGCATGTCCCTAGTTGCATGAGACAACCATTTTGACCCAGCGTTTGGTTGCCCGCATTGCATTAGGTGCACATATGACATGGTGTTTGGTCGCAACCTACATAAGGTGTTGTCGCCACTTCTAACTAGTGGTGACCTTACCACACACCATCTGAACATAGTGCCAGCTAGTTAAACAAATGACAGTTCATCCTAACTATAATCAAATGACAGATCAAATTATTAAGAGCCATTGGCTAAATAGGGGATAGTTCATCGGTGTTGCTGCTTCATCTTCCTCTTCTGCTTCTGCTGTTGCTGCTTCTTCTTCCTCTTCTTCAGTGCTTCTGCTGTTGCTGTTTCTTCTTCCTCTTCTTCAAATCCTGCACTGACCTTTGTTAAGCCACATTGCCTCTGCCCACTCCAACCTTTTGTTCTTCCAAGCGTCATTGTCAAATGCCTCCACACCATGTCCAGAGCTAACAACATCATCAGGCTCGACCTCTTCCTCCTCAGGCACGTGTTCATCAAAGCCCCACTAGAGAATCCAGTTATGCAGAATGCAACAAGTAAGAACTAGCTTAACCTGAGTGGAGTATGGGTGAAATGGCTTCTGATCCAGGATCTTAAACATATTCTTCAAAGCTTCAAATGCCCTCTCAACAGTTACTCTAAGGCTGGAGTGTCTGAGATTAAACAGCTCCTGTGCAGTCCTAGGAAAGTTCCTACCAGAGAACTCGTTGAGATGGTACCTTGTTTTCCTGAAGGGTGGAAGAATACCCGGCCGACATGCATAGCCAGCATCTCCAAGGTAGAACTTGCCGTCGGGGATGTTGATCCCATCAGGTCGACTCATGCTGTCAGTGAGAATGTTTGCATCATGCGCTGACCCCTCCCAGCCAGCCAGCACATATGTGAACTTCAGATCAAAGTCAACAGCAACAAGCACATTCTGGCTTGTGTAGTGCTTTCTCCCCCTGTATGATGCAGACTGTGACCTAGGAACTCTGGCAGTGACATGAGTACCATCCATTGCCCTAATGCAGTCCTGAAAATGACATCACTAGCCTGTGTTAGTGCTGAACTTGAACAATACAAGCATATCAAACCATGAAAAGTGTATATTGTCAATGCTCACCTTGAAGTATGGATACCATCTTGGGCTTCTACGAATTTTGGGTGGAGTCTCGCCAGATGGTATCCTGATCATTTCTCCTCTAAGCTCCCCAACAGCAAAAAGCACCTGCTTGAAGTACCTAGAGATGGTCTCCATTGATCTCCTGAACGTGTTGTGAATGACCCTGAACCTCTAGTTATGGCCAACAACATGGAGGAACATGGCCACTTGCTCTTCGACACTGGTGTTGATGCTATCTTGTAACAGGCCCCTGCTCCTGAAGGTCTCGACAAGCCTGGCAAATGATGCTCTTTTCATTCTAAGCATCGACAAAGCCTTGACGTCATTGCAGTTGTAGATGTAGTTCAGGTTTTGGATCCTCTCCTGTTCCCGGGGAAACAATGGACCATAGCGGATCAACGGTCTCCCAGCACGACGAACAGCTCTCTGGTGCATGAACATGACCCATGCCTGAATCACACTAATCAGTGTTGCTGCCTGGATTATCAGCCTCATCCGTGCGTCCATAACCTAGTCGACATCGACGGTTCGTTCAGTGGGAAATCGATCCTACACCTAGCTTAAAGGCCTACCCACTGAGCTAACAAAGGGGGAGGGGGTGCTGCTTACCGGCATCGGAGACAAGGACGGCGTAGGGGGAGCCATGGCACAGAGTAGGTCGACCAGACGGTGGCCAACAGGGGGAGCACCAGATCCGCCGCAAATGTCGCCGCCTCTTCCGTCGTCGCCACCACCGCCGCCTATAGCGCAGATCTGAAATCGTAGCCGCCACCGGTGGTGAGGCAGTAGCGAAGAAAGGGGGCAGTGGCTATGCGTGAGCGAGTGAAAGGGGGGTGAGGCTAATTTGGCGTCGGGACGACGCGCCAGATTTCCATCTCCCGCCATCCCCCCTCGCCCGCGCCTCGCTCCCGCCCATGCGACCTCGCACCGCACTCAGCCTGGCTTGCGAGAAACTGCCGATCCGAGGGTTTCCAGCGAGCCAGGCTCTGAGCTGCTTTGAGAAGCGTGCGATGCAGGCCCAACAGAAAAACCAGGTAACCAAACAGGCCTCTCCCTTCCCGCGTGGGTCTGGTTGAGCTCGGTGCGGGCAACCAAACACGCCCCTAGGAGTTCGGACGCACCTCTGGGCACTTTATGTGCGAGGCGTGCTCTACATGTGTTGTGGCTAAGGTTTGGTTCAGTTGACAACGCAGGTTCCAGCAATTGTTGCTGCTACTATGACATTTTACAATTATGTTCGCTTCCATCAATTTTTTTTTGAATCTCCCCTTTGTTCGTTGGTACCAGCATCAGATTATGTGCCAATAATTCTAGAACGATATAAGAAGTATGCTGTTCTTGTAGGTGCGTGCATCAACATTAGAGGCAAGTGGTCCTCACATGGATGTGATTATATGAATTGACTTGATACTGCCAATGCTCTAGGCTGGTGAGGCTTGGTTGATGTGTGCCTGTTTTGATTTGCAAACTTATACAAACGTGATGCTTTTATTACATGGAAGGTGAAGCTTTTTTTTATTCTTTATGATCCAATTGATAATTTCGGTGTACAAATTCGTCATTTTTATATTGCAAAAAAATGCAAAAGTTGCTATCTGTTAGTCCAAGATGAAGAGGAAAAATAATCCTCTCCTCCCTCCGAAGTGGGCTAAATACCCGGGCTTCCTTTCCGTGTAGATTATCATTAGCTTGATTCGTATTTAGCGTTTCCGGTGACAAAACTTTGTTACCGGCAATTGGCGTACACCCTGGAGGGGGTGTTTGTTTATGGGACTTTTTGGTGCAGGGACTAAAAAAAGTCCCTCTTAAAGACTTTTTAACTAAATGGTGGGGACTACTAGGGACTAAAAGTTGCGTTTTGGGACTAAATGAAGAAAACTCTCAAGGAGAGTCTTTTTTGGGACTTTTTCAACAATGCTCCTTCATACACACATTGGCCCGCCACCTCATGATGTTGTTTGGTTGTTATTTTTCTATATACTAGGGGTAATATGGTCATTTAATAACCTCTAGAGAGGGACTAGGGACTTTTTAATCCCTACAAACAAACAGGGAGGGACTTTTTAGAGACTAGAGACTTTTTAATTCGGACTAGAAAAAGTTCTAGGACTTATGAACCAAACAGAGCCTGATTCCTTCTGGCTAGCGAACTGAGCCGGCCCAAAACAAATTCTTCCAACATCGGTTTTAGATTCCCTTCTAGTTTTTTGGGTTGGGATCTTGTTGTTTTCGTGTTTCACCAGTTTTTGTTCTGTTTCTGATGTTTTTCTTTTTTTTCCTTTTTTGAAAATAAATCAGGAATTCAGAAAAAAGTCCATGAATTTTAAAGAAGTTTGTGAATTCAAAAAGTCCATGAATTCAAAAAAATCTCTAAAATTTAGGAAAAGTCCATGAATTTGAAAACATTTCACGCGCTTTGAAGAAAAATCATAAAATTAGAAAAGAGTCAGGAATTCAAAATTGTTCATGAATTTGAAAAAATTCACAAATTGGAAAAAAAAGTTTGTCAATCTTACAAAACTATGAATTAATAAGGAAAGGAAAAAGGAAAACAGAAAAGATAATAGATAAACCAAAAAACATCAGAAGGAATCGAGGGTGTGTGCTAGCTACTGGTAATGAAGTAACTGGCGCCTGAAGTGCTAAATAGGAATCAGGTTGGTTACGAGGTCCCTCCATCTCCAAATGCTATGCCTCGCTTATAGCGCGACTAGCATCCATCTCGCTTGAACCTTTCCTACAGCGCGCCCGCGTATGGGCTGGCCCGAAAGCGTGTTACTCGTTTGTCTCAAAAAAAAAACTCGCTGATGTGTGTTTTTTTTTAAAATCGCTGATGTGTTTGTTTGCTTTTTTGTTTTCTTATGTTTTTTCTTTGGTATTCTTATTTCTTCTCTGATTTTCTTAGAAAAGCACTAACCTTCAGCCGGCGGATGCAAGCACAACATTCGCCGCCTGTGTAGCCGTTGGATTGATTTTGATTGAGCACTCTCACTCGCGACAAGTCCTATGCGTTTAGTTTTTTTTTTGCAACAAGCGTCTTGTTTCAGAATCTTTCCGCAACAGAGATCTTGTTTCGGAAAGAAAAAAAGTGTTTGGCAGTGAAGTTTTTTTTGGTAACGGGGTTTAGTTTCAGAAAGTTTCTGCAACAAAGGTCTTGTTTCAAAAAGAAGAAAAATGGTTCGACGATGAATATATTTCTCTTCTGCATCAAGGGTATTGTTTTAGAAACATAGTCCCGGTTGCAGAAAGCGCAGAATGGGCGCCACGTGTTAGAGCGTACGAGGTCAATCATTGCAACACGATGCATATTTCAGAAACATAGCTTCGGTTGCAAAAATTGTCAGAGGAGTGTCCGGCGTGAGACTTCGTCGTTGTCGTGCTAGAGTAGAGGCAGATGTCCGGGGTGCTGGTTCGTAGGAGGCGTGACGAGTCTGGCGGCCGGTGACGCTCCATGGCCAAGGCAGTGGTGATGTCTCGGTGGACCTTTGCAGCAAGGTCCTTGTTGCAAAGCCATGAGCACAACAAGCAAGCTGTTGCGAAGGCGCCCAGTTGGCTGGGACGGTAGATTGGATGGCTGCTTCGGGTGGCATCCAACGGTTACCGAGGTGGCTGATCTTATCGTTTTATCACCCGGCGGACGCGTAGCATTGCCCATTTTCTTAGGTTTTCTTTTTTTGTCATTATACTTTGCTTTTTCTGTTTTTTCTTTCATTTCTATTTGTTTCTTTCATGGTTTTCATTTGTCTTTCTTTTCTTTCTCATTTCCTTAAGTTTTTCTATGTTTTCAACAGTTTTCTTTTGTTTTTTTATGTTTATTTATCGTGTTTTATGGTTTCTTTTTACACTTGTTTACTTGGTTTTTTTATTTTCTTTCTTATTAGGTTTCCATTGTTTCTTTTTCGGTTCTTATTGATTTTTTTCACTTTTCTTTGTTTCTTTTTATTTCTGTTACATCAACAACATTTTTAATACATGTTTATTATTTTTTAAATACAAGTCTAATATTTTTTAATACATGGTCAACCTTTTTCTATGCACATTTTAAACTTTTTCAAATTACTGAATAACTTTTTTAACTGCTCGATTATCATTTTTCAAATACAAGATCAATATTTTTAATACATAGTCAACATCTTTTCGATTTTTCAAATGTTTGATGAACATTTATTGAAATACATGGTCAACATTATTTTCTATACACAAAATTAACATTTTTCAATTGCTTGATTAACATTTATTGAATACATTTCTCTTTTTAGTAGATCTGTTTGTTCAAAATGTTTTATCAATTAAACATGCCTCCAAATCTCAAACTATTTTCACCGTTGGATTCCTCCCGTCGAGATCTTCAAAACAAAATCTCATATTGATAGGTTTTGACAATTTTTTCATGAAAAAAAGATAAAAAACCGTGCCTCTCGCGGAAGGAAAAAATAAAAAACATATTTTTTTCCAGTTTCTGAGAGGCACGGTCATGCATCTCACCGAAGCAAAACTGTACCTCACACAAAATGGAAAAAAAGGAAACATGTTTTTTCGTTTCTGAGAGGCACAGTCGTGACTTTCGTGGAAGCAAAACCGTACTTCTCATGGAAAAAAGAAAAGAATTTGTGTTTTTTTTGTTTACAAGTTGCACGGCCGTGCATCTCACGAAAGCAAAAACATGCCTCTCACGAAAGAAAAAGAAAGAGAAACACATTTTTTTTCGTTAAGAGAGGTATGGCCGTGCCTCTCGCGAAGCAGAACCGTTCTTCTCTTGAAAGGAAAAAAAGATAAAACATATTTTTTCTCATTTCAAGAGGCAAGCCCGTGCCCCTCACGGAAGAAAAAAATATATTTTTTTTCGTTTTCGAGAGGCACAGTCGTGCCTCTCACGGAAGCAAAACCGCGCCTCTCGCGGGAAAAAAATATAAAACATGTTTTTTTTTCAGTTTCTAAGAGGCATGGCCATGCATGTCACTGAAGCAAAACTGTACCTCTCATAGAAAGGAAAAAAGGAAACATGTTTTTTCGTTTCTGAGAGGCACGGTCGTGACTCTCGCGGAAGCAAAACCGTTCTTTCCATGGAAAAAAGGAAAAAAATACTGTTTTTTTGTTTACAAGTTGCACGGCCGTGCATCTCACGGAAGCAAAAACATGACTCTCATGAAAAAAAAAGGAGAAAACACGTTTTTTCGTTAAGAGAGGTACGGCCGTGCCTCTCGCGAAGCAGAACCGTTCTTCTCTTAGAAGGAAAAAAAGAGAAAACATATTTTTTCCATTTTCAAGAAGCAAGCCCATGACTCTCACGGAAGAAAAAAATATATTTTTTTCGTTTTTGAGAGGCATGTGCCTCTCACGGAAGCAAAATCGTGTTTCTCATTAAAGGGAAAAAATATTTGTTTCGTTTCTAAGAGGCACGGCCGTGCGCTCGTGCCTCTAACGAAAGCAAATAAAAAAATTGGTCTAAAAGCAAAGAAAAACCGATAAAAACCAAAAGGCCGGAAAAATGTCTAAAAAACCGAAAACGCGTATGAAAAAATAGAAAATTAATAACCAAAAAGAACGCGACGTGGCAAGTGACCGTTGAGAGGCTCCCGAAAGAGGGTGCTCATCAATCAATTGCTCCCTGGAATATGGTTTTCATGATCGATAAATGGACTTGCATGAGAAGCCGAGAGGGAAATTAGATCTTAACCCACTTTTCTTTTAGATATTTTGCCCCTAAGACTGAGGGATGGGGCCAGGACCACCCGCCATAGAAACAATTGGGGCAAATCATCCCGGGAGCACAGAACCGGAGCGAGGAGCGGAAGTTTGGCGAGCTGCATAGTTTTTTTTTTTTTTTTTGCGAGTGGCGAGCTGCATAGTTAACGACACCCAAACACCTAACATGCAGGTTGATTTTTCACTTGTAGCAGAAATAAATAAAAATGATACATATAAAACTAAACAGTTTTACTAAAATACATCTAAATGTGTCGTAAGTATTGCACATCTAAGTTTTATGTCATTGATCTTATGCCGAGATTCGTGTGAAAAATTTCTTTTGGGTTCTTTTTTTCTTTACATACTTGATTGTGTCACTTAAATGTGCAATAACTAAATTATATTTAGATACATCTATTTCTTCGACAAATATTTCTGGAGGAAGGAATATATACTTCCGCCCTGCTATTCAATTGTAGTCGTACAAGTTAGAAACACTGCCATCTTTTTACTCGGACATCTTGCTAGGAATCTATACTCGGACAAGAAAATACTAATTAACCTCGTTTTACATTTGTCTAGAAATCTATACTGCCGCCGCACCGCGTGTGTCGAGAGCGCGACACGTCTCTTCGTCGATCGTCAAAGAATCACCGACGAGCTCGGCCTCGGCGCTCCGCTATCTGCTGCGTGCGGCGGCGAGCTCCCGCGCGAGCTCCTGGACGTGGCCCTGGTAGGCGCGCGCGAGCTCGAGGGCCTCGCACTCGGCCTCGCCCAGCTGCGCGCACAGCCGCTCCTCGGCCTCCTCCGCGGCCTCGGCGCGCAGCCGCGCGGCCTCCAGCTCCGCCCGCAGCAGCGCCACCTCCCGCTCCAGCTCGGCGTTGCGGCGCCGCAGCAGCAGCGCATCCTTCTCCGCCTCGCCCTCCGCCGGCGCCGCCCCGGCCTTCCTGCCGCTCTTCCAGCCCGAGGCCGGCGAGGCGGCGGCAATGGAGATGGACGGCGCCATGGATGGAATGAGATCGAGGAATGGGGAGCTCGAGACGCCGAGAAAGATCGAATCGAATCGAGTCGAGTGGCTGCTATGATTAGCTGGAGGTCCTGGGATTGCTTTGATGGGGTGACGAATGGGGTCTCATGGTTCATTTATGGGCGGGGCTGAGGGCCGGGAAGGCGTCCGGGTTCGGTGTATCTGGACGTGCGGACGGGAAGCGGCGACGGGTACGTCAGCGGTGGCCGGTGGTGATTCTGGCTCGTCCAAGACATCGACGAAATGGGTTGAGCCGTTGAGGTGACGGCTGTGGTCGACGCGGGCCAGACTCGGCGACTCGTTGGGTTCCCTTGGTCGAAAGAAGAGGCGAATAGAGCGAAAGTGCTACGGTGAGCTCGAGCTCCCAAGTTAACAGTAAATTCCAGAAAAAAAAATACTACAGTATTCGCTCCGTTTTCAAAAAAATCTCGAATACGCACGAGTATGTGTATCTTATATTATAGAAGAAAAAACGGGGAAGAACAACTCCGTGGTTTCGTAGGAGAAATGGATGTATATATCACTAAAAATACGTCTATGTACATCCATTTCCGCAGCAAGTGATTCGGGACAGAGGGAATAGTACTTTTCCCGTCCTGAATTATTTGTTTTATAATTTGTCTAGATACAGAACATTGACAACTAATTTGAGACGGAGGTAATAGAAGATATCTTTTTTTTTTTGAGATCAGAGGTAATAGAAGATTTCAAAAATACATCTGACTTTTTTTTAGGAAGCATTGAAGTTTTTGTACATGCATGCAATTTTTTGCGTTGAAATCAATTTGTGGAGGTGTAGCCGGATTTCGAACTTTCGCATGAGATAGGGAACGGGGGAGGGACCTCGCCTGCAC
>NC_041390.1:57577068-57588097 GCF_002162155.2 Triticum dicoccoides | reverse complement strand
GAGAGAGAGAGAGAGAGAGAGAGAGAGACGAAGGGAAGAGAACAGGGGCGGAGCTTGGTTAGGGCCAAACTGAGCCATGGTCGTCCCAGTATTTTGCACTTCTTCTTTTACCTACGGTTTGGAGCCTAACCAAGCGCATCACCTGCAGTTCTCTCCTTTGGGCTGGCTCGCCCAGGTTTTCCTTTGAAGCTCCGCCACTGGGAGAAACTGAACCTCAGGTCCGACGGTAAGGAAGAACCTCCACGCCGCAGTCGTAGCCCGCCGCCATTTCACCACCCATGTAGTCAAGGACGCCGACCAAAACCTCCCACGAACGCTGCTTTTCGAAGGCTCTGTCGCCTCACCATCCAGGGTCGTCTCCCCCAGATTCTGATGTCCTCCACGAAATCGAGCAACAAAGACCACACCACCATCGTACTTGGTAGGTAGGCTATCAAACCGTTCATTCTTCATGGAACTACTCCCTCCGTTCTAAAATAGATGACCCAATTTTGTACTAAAGTTAGTATAAAGTTGAGTCATCTATTTTGGAACGGAAGGAGTATCATAGAAGATAAAAAGGCGAGCCATGAGGACTAGTTGCTTGATAGAGTCGGAGGATGAACCTGGTAGACCTTTTATTTTTCACGATATTATTATGATTATTTTTTGCATTTATTTAATTTTCTATTTTTTGTTCTATTAATATATACATTGATTTTAGTATTTACATTATATTTTATTTTTGGGTAAATACATGAGTACCCCTGCGTTAGAAAATGAGTGTCGCTCAAACAGGTGTATCTAGCACCGAAATACATCTAGATACATCCGTTTGAGCGACACTTACTTCCGGACTAGGAAGCATTTGTTTATCAGATGCACAAACAGGTTTTGAAAAAGATATTTTAATTCAAAACATAAACATCTCTTTGAGGGCTTCATTGGTTCAAAGTAATTGCATGGGATTTTAAGATGCATCCTAAGGAAATTTTTCTACATTCACAGTTTTAGGATCCTTAGGGAAAAAAACTAAGTGTTACTTTGCACTCCTCTGAAGGAAAATTTCCATCTACTCAAAACTCTTGGTGCAACTTTTTTTCCTGTGACATCACATACTAGTTGATCCAAATGTCCGTGATTTAGAAATCTTATAGAATTCAAGAGGACATGCTACTTGAATTTTATTTTATTTCGTATTCTTGTGTTTTGAGAATTTTATGAATTACTCCCTCCGTTCACAAATATATGATATTTTTAATATTTTAATATGAACTACGTATTGACTGAAATGAGTGAACAAACACACTAAAACGTGTCTATATACATTTCGTCCAGGGAAAAATCTAGAACATCTTACATTTGTGAATGGAGGGAGTATACACTGATTACTATATTTACTACTCCCTTCGTAAATAAATATAAAATCATTTAGATTACTATATATCTCTTTACAGAGGGAGTAATAATCAAAGAGGCCTTTATAGATTTATATTTTTTGAGGATTTTTAAAAAATTATACTCCCTCCGTCCCAAAATTCTTGTCTTATATTTGTCTAAATACGGATATATTTAGTTACTTTTTAGTGTTAGATACATCCATATCTGAGTTTGTACTACCTTTACAAATCTTTAGTACTCCCTTCATCCCAAAATAAGTGACTCGAGTTTGTAAAAATATAAATGGAGTACAAAGTTAGTGTAAACTCGAGAAATAAGTGACTCGAGTTTGTAAAAATATAAATGGAGTACAAAGTTAGTATAAACTCGAGTCACTTATTTTGGGACGAAGGGAGTATTTGTTTCAGGGAACTTTACAAATTTATATTTTTTTTTGAGAAATTTCTTTTTAATTTTTTTTTAAGAAATCTCGCCACTTTATTGAATGATAGCAATGTTCATAGGTACACGACTTTGGTCATGGGGAACTCCCAACCAAACATGCCGACCTACTCCTAAATTACAAGCGAACTTGGCGAGATTATGAGATTCGAAATTATGATTTCTACGCTCAAACACAAAAGCAACCGAATTGAAAAAGCCTCTCCGAAGTGTTATTTCATGTACTATAGCCGCATGTGGACCGTTTGTTCCTTCGTTTATATCTTGAATCACTCCTTTGCAATCTGAAGCAATCATCATTCTTGTTGACTGAAGATCCTCTGCAAGAGCTAGAGCTTTCCTGCACGCGAATGTTTCCAAGATCATGGGGTCAGTAATTCCACGATAAACAACCGCTGATGAGCCCAAATAAACTCCCGTGTGATCTCGGCACACTGCTGCCACTGCCCCGCCACGTCTATGACGTCCCATGGCTCCGTCCACATTAATCTTCACAACACCTAGCGGTGACGCACGCCAACTCCTGTTACCTCCTTGATGTACTGTCTGCACTCGTCGCTTGATCGGCTTCTCCAGTTGCTGCAGCTCATTAAGGTACGAGGTGACAAATGAGGAAGTTTGCATTGGAGATTGAAAAATGCCTTCATGTATCGCGTTACTCCTGGCATACCAAACCGCCCACAGCGTCACAATCATATTGGTAAAAGGACTGCTGGTCAAGGTCTTCGTGCATCATTCTTGGCGTTGGGGTCTTCAATCTCCGCCATGCACTAGTAGAAAAGGGGGCTTTTGTCCCGGTTGGTAAGGCCCTTTAGTCCCGGTTTTCGAACCGGGACTAAAGGGTCGGTACTAATGCCTCTCTCCTTTAGTCCCGGTTCAATCCAGAACCGGGACTAAAGTGCGCGGCCACGTGGAGCTTCACCTTTATTGATTTTCAAATTTCGGAATTATTTTAACATCTAGTGTGTAATCACCACCCCTCATCACTGCTCAATTTATCCTCTAATCACCCCTCATCATTTCAAATCATCTAACTACCCGAACGGTCACCCATCCTCCCACTCCCCCAGCCTGAGCACGCTTAACTTCCGGGTTCTATTCTCTCTCGTTTCCAAGTCTACACTTGTTGTTTTCCTGACAATAGCAAGATGTCAATCCTATTAACCTTCATGAATTTTGCTTGAGCATGAAGTGACACATTTCACTGTTTGAGTTTGAAACTATTGTTTTAAAAAACAATAATTATTTAGTAACACTAATATTTCTTGAATAATTAGTTTGACCATTGTTTGACCACAGTTTGACCAGATTTGACCAAAATTCAAAATAACTGAAATAATTATTTAGTAACACTAATATTCTAGAATAATTAGTTTGACCATTGTTTGACGACAGTTTGACCACTGTTTGACCAGATTTGACTAGTAATTTTTTCGATTTTTTCCACTCTAGATCTTAAAAGCCCCGTAACTTTTTTTCTGTTACGTTTTTGAGGATTTTGAAAATGTTTAACGGGGTTTCCCCCGTTAAATTTGGATGTAACTTTTCGAGTAGATGATTTTTCATATAAAAAACTTTTTAATCCGAGTTCGTATGCAAAAGTTATGCCCATTTTACAAATTCCAGAGAGATTTTGCAAATAAAGTCAAAATTCATATTTGTAAATTTTCCCAACAAGTAGACCACATATCACATGGAAAACTTATTTTATTTTATTTTTTTGACATTTCCATCATTTTCTTTTGTTTTTTCTAAAACTGAAAAGGCGGTCCAAGGAGGGGTGGGTGTTTGAAAATGGAACCTTTAGTACCGGTTCGTGCCATGAACCGGTACTAATGCCTCAAAACCCATTAGTATCGGTTGGTGGCACCAACTGGTACTAAAGGTCTAACCTTTAGTCCCGGTTGGTGCGACCAACCGGGACTAATGGGCATCGCACCCTTTAGTCCCGGTTCGTGGCACGAACCGGGACTAAAGGGTCCAGGTGAACCGGGACTAATGCCTTAGCCGCACGAACTGAGATAAATGCTCACATTAGTCCCGGTTCTTGACTGAACCGGGACTAATGGGCTGACCCGGCCTGGACCAAAGCCCTGTTTTCTACTAGTGATGTGAGCTACCAGGGCCGGATCCGATAGCGCCCAAGTACAGCGTGCTAAAGTGCATGACACCAGGGCGTGCCGCCATGAGTCTGGAGCTCCACACAACGGGCAGGAGTCGCGTGTGGCCATATTCCTCCTGTTTAGAACGTCCGTTGTTGGGAGTGAGTGACGGGCAAGTCGCCATATGAAGATTCTGACCTTCGATGGCACCTTCAGTGACCAAAGCGAGGTCCAGTCCCGTTCTTCTCGGTCAGTGCTTGAGGATCCACTCCTCCCTTCAAGCCAGCTTTCCCGTGTAATCTTAGTTTTGATCATAAATTTATAAGCCGAGCTTACTGTAAAACGCCCCTTCTTCTCCGGATGCCATGCCCAAAAATCATCAACATTACTCGTGCACACAGGAATCCGCATGATAGCCTCGGCATCTGTAGGCAGGAATACTTCACGAACACGGTTCTCATTCCATGATCCAGTTGCTGGATGTAATAGCTCCGATACTAACTGCGGTGGGTTTATGACCCGAGATACAATTGGCCGCAGTGATCCCTCCTTAGGAATCCAATTATGATCCCATATGTTCGTCGTGTGACCATTGCCAATTCTTCGAATTATGCCCTGTTTTAAGATGTCTCGCCCTTCTAGGATAGCTCTCCAAATCTGCGAGGGACGCGAACCCAATTCTGCCATAAGAAACTCATCATTTGGGAAATAAGACGCCTTGAGGATCCTAGCACTCAGTGATGAAGGATCATGCAGCACCCTCCACGCCTGTCTAGCTAACAATGCTAGATTAAAAAGCTTGAGATCTCTGAAACCCATTCCTCCCAAGTACTTTGGCTGCGTCATTACTTCCCACGATACCCAAGCCGGTTTACGTTGCCCTTCCTTGTAGCCCCACCAGAACTTGCGGATGATAGAATTTATGTGTTCACATAAGCCTCTGGGGAGCTTGAAACATGACATGGAGTAAACCGGAATAGCCTTTGCAACCGACTTGATTAACACCTCCTTACCCCCTGCAGACAGGCACTTGCCCATCCAGCCTTTCACCTTATCCCATACCCTGTCGCTCAAGTGCTTGAAGGTGCCCTTTTTTGCATGTCCAACATCCGTGGGCATACCGAGATATCTGTCACTTAAAGACTCATTAGGAACCTGGAGGCTTCCCTTTACCGCATCTCTGACGATCTGTGGGCATCCTTTGCTGAAAAAGATCGAAGATTTTTCCTTGTTGATCCTCTGGCCCGAGGCCATACAGTAAGTATCCAAAAGGTGTGACACTTCTTCTGCTCCATCAACACTAGCCCTGAAAAATAGCAGGCTATCATCCGCGAATAAAAGATGGTTCATCGACGGAGCCGATGGAGCCACCTTGATGCCGCTGAGCTGGGATGATCCATTATGAGATTTTTAACAGGCACGAAAGGCCCTCTGCTGCCAACAAGAAAAGGTATGGAGAGATAGGGTCTCCCTGACGAATACGTCTGGAAGGTAAAAACTCCTCTGATTTGCATCCGTTAAACATTACTGAAAAATAAATTGTTCTCACCATGGTCATGACAGTAGAGACCCATGATGCTGCAAAGCCCAGTTTCCTCATAATAGCTTCCAAGTAGTTCCACTCCACTCGGTCATACGCCTTCATCATGTCGAGCTTGAGAGCACAATAATTATTGTTCTTTGATTTGTTCCTTTTCATGAAGTGCAGACACTCATATCCTGAGATTATGTTATCAGAAATAAGCCGGCCAGGCACAAAGGCTGATTGCTCTTCAAAAATAACACCAGGGAGTATTACCTTCAGTCTATTAGCTAGAACCTTTGAAGCTATCTTGTAGAAAACATTGCATAAACTGATAGGTCGAAATTGAGACAGAAGAATTGGTTTTGATACCTTGGGGATTAATACCAAAACAGTGTCATTCACACACTCCGGACTCTCTTCTCCTCGAACTATGCTCAGAACAGCTCGTGTCACCGCCGCACCACATATATCCCAGTGCCTCTGAAAGAAGTGCACCGGAAAACCATCCGGCCCCGGAGCCTTTGTCGGGAACATCTGGAAGAATGCATTCTTAACTTCTTCTTCCTTGTACGGCGCCAAAAGAGTCTCATTCATCGCCTCTGTTACCCTCAAGGGGACATGTTGAAGCACATCATCAAGCCCCTCCACCCCTTCCGAAGTGTATAGGGTTTTATAAAAATCCAGTGCCATTTGCTGCATCTCCGTTAACTCTTCCGTAAGCTGTCCGTCTTGCTTCTGCAAAGATTTTATCAGATTCTTGCGCCTTCTGTTTGATGCCCGGAGGTGGAAAAAATGCATGTTCTTATCCCCCTCCGACAACCACGTCACTCGCGAACGTTGGCGCCACATTATTTCTTCCCAAAGATAAAGCTCAATCAGGCGGTCATTTGTTTTGATCTCAACATGACTAGGTGCAGTCCTAGCTGGATCGCTCTTGAGCCGCTCTAAATCTTTCTTCAGCCTCCTTATCTCTGACTTGACACTCCCAAAAGTTGACCTGCTCCACTCCCCCAAGTTGTTGGACAGGGATTGCAAATTTGCTCGATCTTCCGCCGCAGTTAGATTAGGGCCGTTCGCCTCCCACGCATGCTGAACCGTAGGGATCAACTCGGGATGCGTGTCCCACATACATTCATACCGAAACAATTTGTCTCCCTGCTTCCTTCTATCCACTGGAGCCAACGTGAGATTTATAGGAGCTTGATCAGATGTCGCGGCTGTTAAATGATCTACCACTGCTAGTGGAAAGCGAGCACACCACTCGGGCGTGCCCAAAGCCCTGTCAAGCCTGACTCAGGTATATGATCCGCCAGTGACCTTTTTTTCAAAAGTCCACTTGCAACCCTGGTAGCCAAGATCAATCAGGCCACACACATCTACCGCATCGCGAAAACCTTGAATCTGAGTTTGACTTCTCTGTCAAATTCCCTCGTGTTCATCATATCGGAGAACCTCGTTGAAATCCCCAATGCACATCCATGGCATGTTTTGTAAGGCAGCCAAAATTTTCATTGTGTCCCACGTTCTGTGGCGGAGATGAGTTTGTGCCTCTCCGTAAAAGCACGACAGCCTCCACGGGTCCCCTCCCATCTCAGAGATCTTCGCGTCAATATGATACTGCAAGTAGCCCAACACCTCAATTTTTATTTCATTATTCCAGTACAAAGCTAAACCACCACTTCTACCGGTGGAACCAACAGCAAAAGATGAATCAAAACCTAAAGTACTTGATAGATTTTCAGCTCTAACTTGACCAATCTGTGTTTCAACGATACAAAGAACTTTAGGGGCAAACTTTAGAACGATTTCTCGTAGCTCTTGAACTGTCGGGGCGTTGCCTAGTCCCCGGCAATTCCAGCTGAGACAACTCATTGTGTTCGGCGGTCCTCCGCCGGGGAGGCCGCCGCTTTTGCATCAAGAATTTTGAGACCCGCTGAGTTCTTCCTTCCGCTTGGATTCGGCACCTTCTCTGGCTGCAGCGAGAGTTTAGAACGCTTTGGGTCTTGCTTTGGAGGTGGGCTGAGCGGTAGAACTCCTGTACTACCATTGCTGTTTACAACCGGCACAATATCCAGGCTCGTACTAGCTGCCCCGGGAGCGATCACAGTCGCTACCTCTTCAGACATCCTCTTGCGGCTTGCCTCATTGTCCTCCATCTCGGTGTCATCCTCCCCATTGCCATCATCCTGTGATCGCTGTCCTGAGCTGCCCTCCCCCCCTCTGTTCCCCTAGATCTTCGCCCATTGTTGCGGCGGCGAGTGCCCCACGCCGTAGTTGCGGGTGCTCTAAGATTTTTGAAGGTCAGGGCGGAGGGAGGGTGAACACCATCACCTTGCTCCTTGAATTCATGGCCCATCAAGCCGCAGACCTGGCACCAATCTAGGAGTCGCTCGTATTTCACCGCAAAAATTTCTCGCTGACCCCACGAACAATAGAGGTCGCTTTCTTCAGCTGATTACGCACATCCAGGCGGATCCGCACCCTATAGAAATTGCCTTCAAAATCAAAGGACGACGGCTCAGACTCCACAAACTCGCCGATCTTTGCTGCCAGTGCTTTCACTTTTCCATGATACGCGATCGGTAAGTCAAGGATTCTCGCCCAGATCTCAAACTTGAACAGCTCGATCGATGAGGGCTTGGAATAACCATCATAAGGCACAATAATCACGGGGTTACCCCGAAAGTGCCACGGCCCCCCTTGTGTCACTCTTTCCCAATCACCTAGGCACTCGAACTGCATGATGAACAGGTTCTCTTCAAGCATTTTGATCTTAACCTTCCTTGCAAGATCCCAGGCAGAACGCATATTACGGAAGAACCAGTACGTGCTAAACCCTTTATCGATATGGACACGAACCAGGGTCATACACCCGAGATTCTCTGCTGGTGGCGCGTCATCCTCCTTGAAAACTACATCATCTAGGTCATCCTCTTTTAGGGCAAGTTCCTCCATGAGATCTTCAAGCTTCCCCTTCCCCTTGCTGCATGATGCGCCCGGGGCGCCTTGCTTCGCCATCTCCAGAGCAGGCCTTGGATCCGATCGTACGCCGCGCTCCAACCCAGAAACCCTAACACCTCCAAACCCCGTCTAACCCTCCTGCCAAGGCCGGGAAACAGTACTGGACTGCCCCTTGGTCAGCCCGAGCGGAGCGGTCAGATGAGCGGCGGTGAGGGACGAAAAAACTCTCAACGTCGCCGGTGGCGGCGAGAGAAGAGCGAAACCCTAACGAGAGGGAAGACCCATTTTCTCGCGTTCAAGTTCGCTAGGTCACCTTTTACAAATTTATATGAACATACACAGCGTCACAGGGGTCACGGCCCAACAGAATGGGCCGCCGTCTGAAATGGCCTGGCCTTATGCTCTGCCGAGTGAAGCCGCTCGTGTCACACGCACGCACACCGCCGCGGCGGATAAGAGTTTTTCTTCCAGAGGCGCACGCCGCGCCACGGCGAGGCACCCACCAGTCCACCACCCACCGTCCACCGCAGCGCGCCATGCTCTCCCTCCTCCCGCCCGCGCGGCTCCGCGCCGCGCCCTCCGACGCCTCCGTCACCTTGCCGCGCCGCCCGGCCGTCATCCTCCCAGTTAATCACCGCCCCTCCCCTCTTCCCTCGTCGCCTCGCGGCTCCTTTTCCTTTCCGGTTGTCCGTGTGTGACGCGCGGCGGTCTGTCGTAGTGGCGCGCAGGGGCTCGGGAACAACACGGGCGACTACGCGCGGCTGGCCGCGGCGCTGCGGGACGGCCACGGCGTGCCGTCCGTCGTCGCCCGGGTCTCGCGCCCCGACTGGCTCCGCAACGCCGCCGGGCTCGCCGACCCCAGCTACTGGCGGGGCACCCTCCGCCCGCGCCCCGTCCTCGACTGGTAAAATGCGGCCACCCTAGCCTCCTGGGCATTCTATCCCTCCCCGAATGCGTACGTGGTTGATTTTGTGACTTGAGGCGGTCGTTTCACCGAACACCTTGCCTGCACTGCAGGTACCTGAACCGGGTGGAGGAAGCGGTGTCCGAGGCCAGGGAGCTATCCTCTCCAGGTCCGTCTCCCAAATCATGGTGTAATTTCTAGCACTGACAAGTGCCCCGCGATTGAAGCTCTAGCAGTTTTACTGCCTTTGTGCCATTGAGCAACTTGTGCTTGGTTTCAGTTGCCATGACAAGGAAATTCTTGCTTCCAGTTCACCATCTAAAGTTCAATTGTTTCTTCCAATTTGAATCCCAATTCTGTTGCTGCTAGTTTCAGCCCTCTGACTGGTTCAATATTGTGGACTGTATTCTCAATTGTCCACGATATTGCAGGCAGAAAAATTGTGCAGAAAACCATGGAATAAAATGATCGATGTTCTAAAAATGGGGGCATTCATCCTGACTCTGGACTGTTTGATGCTTGCAGATGGGAAGCTATCATTGATAGGGCATTCAGCTGGGGGCTGGCTCGCGCGCGTGTACATGGAGGAATTCGGGACTTCTGACATAAGTTTGCTGCTCACGCTTGGCACTCCCCACCTGTACGGTTTTCTATCTGATCACTGTTAAAACACATGGATAAGTAGTCCGGTGGTACCCTTTTTTTGTTCTAACTAGCACTTGGGAGTAACGCAAGCTTAGTGGCTTGTATTCTTTAGTTTGACAAATTCTTGCAGAAATTTATGGGCCTCTTACATCACAGACATGAATTATGAAATGGAGGAAATTAGATTTGGCACCTATTGTTACATTCCCCTTCTGTTTTTCTCCTAGAACATGCAAGTTTATGTTGTCCCAACTTACAACAATGTAGATATACCTGTTACCTTCACAATATTCTCCATACTTGTGTGTGGATTTCAGTACTTTTATGTTTAGAGGATATGATTAGGCCTTGTTTGGGTAGGTGAGAAATATTACCCTGTTCCCTTTGGATGTGCAAATAATTTACTTCAATTTTCTATCCACCAAAGGGATTGAACTTAATACGTAACCATCCAAACAAGCCCTTACATGTAAAAATCTCCCAACTATTATGTATTTTTACATGTGGATTGATAGTTGATACATAAAAGTCATGTACATGTTTATTCCCGCAAGCTTTAATATTTTTAACTTGATAGCAGGTGGAATTTTGAGAACAATGAAGTGTCAAAATGAAACCCGGAACATACTTTTCTTTTATCTGAATTTCTTTTCTTTTTCCTCTAATTCCCAGGCCTCCTCCCAAAGGTGTTTCTGGCGTAATTGACCAAACTAGAGGACTACTGAACTACGTCGAGAAGAATTGTGCCCCCGCAGTTTACACACCAGAACTACGATATGTATGCATTGCTGGAAGGTACCTTACGTTATAGTTCAGGTTCTGATTAATTGATTATATGTTAATCATATCATAGAATTGAGGCTTATGCATTACATTTCATCTTCTAACCAAGACTGCTGAGACAGTGGTGGATCTAGAATAGAACGACAGGGGGTGCCAAGCTCAATACTCACGTATATAAAGACTGATAGTGCACACAAATTAGCCTAACTATTACTACCTCCATTTCTAAATACAAGACGTTTTGGCAGTTCGAATTGAACTGCCAAAACGTCTTATATTTAGGAACGG
>NC_041390.1:57568447-57576796 GCF_002162155.2 Triticum dicoccoides | reverse complement strand
ATAAGAGCGTTTAGATCACTAAATCAGCGACACTTATTTTGGGAGGGAGGGAGTACAAGTTTTGCAACACAAAGGTCAAAGGGCCACAGCATCAAATAATTAACGACTTATTTTCTGGGCGTTGAAAATATGTAGTAACACCGTTGATGTAGCTCTTGCCAGACTTGAACATAAATGGTGCAGGCTATCGTCCTGGGTTGGCTGAAATTACTATGACATTCTTCCTGAAAATGTAGTCCTGTAGAACACACACTTTCTCTTTTTTTGGATTCTTGATGGAACAATTTCTGCTATATGGACGAATGAACGCTAATTTTATAGCCTCCCTTTTTGACAGGTACATTCAGGGTGCTCCTTTAACTGGAAACTCCCTGGCTACTACCACAGATGAGCTTGTCGCCGTGGACGCCCCATCAGAAGTAGCTGAAGCAGTCATGGCCAGTGCCGACAACAAAACCGCTCCGACAGGCCCCACCTTCCGGGCCCGTTTCGTCGGACAAGGCTACAAACAGGTGAGTGCCACCCCAAGCAATGCCATGCTGTGGAATATTCCACATTTATTTTCCTAACAGAAACTACTGAAACAATACCCTAAATCCCACACTAGGTTTGCGGCAGCGCCGAAGTCTGGGGAGATGGGGTCGTCCCCGAAGTGTCAGCGCATCTAGAGGGCGCACTGAATATAAGCTTCGACGGCGTGTACCATTCTCCTGTAGGTTCTGATGATGAAGAGAGGCCCTGGTACGGCTCACCGGCGATCCTAGAGCAATGGGTGCACCATCTCCTCAGTTGATGCCACAGAAGCTTGACCAATTCCAAAAAATTGTGAACAAAATGGTGTATTGCCAAGCCCTTTTCACTAGTACAGCACGGGATAGCAATATACAGTAATAATGTACAGAAGATGCAGCCGTATTCTCTTCTCGTACTGTTCCAGAGTGTGTCTGAATGTCTCAGGCGCGGGCGTTCCTTGTACCCTTTATTCAGCAGCTTAAACTATTGTGTTTTCCTTTCCTTTTTGCCAAATTGGAGTACAACTCAAGCCAATTCAATGTGTATGAAATTGCATGCACAATGTGAGCTACAAACATCTTCTCAAAGGGATTTACCATCATGTGACAGGCAGAAGGAAAAACAATGAGAGGTTGTCAGCCTATTGCTCCAGCCAAGACATAATAATATGCAGGCGCAAAGAATGTATAATATGCATGCAAGTAACCATCCATGATGCTTGCAGCAAACCGAGCCGAACTCTTCGGAATGACACGGCATTTGACCACAACCTGCTTATCACAAATTCACCATCCAATGCAAACAAGAGACCAGCATGATATACATGACTAGGGCAAAGTGGAATTAACAGACTAAAAACACCGAGGGGAATTTGAGGATTTGCCACGCCTTTAATTACACTTTAAGGATTTGCCCCCGTTTACCCTGAAACTGAGAATTTGCCACGCATTTGCTGTAATCTTGAGGATTTGCCCCCGACGAGACGGGCCACAGCAAAATGACCAACAAGCCCTCGTGTTGATCTACGTGAGAGGCAGCCAACCCCGATCGTTCTGTCCCAGATATCACGCTCGTCTGATACGATTTGGGTGGGTGCGGCGAAGGCGACCTCGATCTCCACCACGACGGCGGTGGCGACGACGGCGGCGGCGGCGGCGCCAGCGGCTGCAACCTGGTAAGATGTGCCACTATATGACATTCCTTCGACCGTCACCTGCTCCCCCAAGGTCGTTGTTCCTCTAGTGCAACATGTCAATACGTCCACCTTTTGCCTTAGTATGAGTCTGAACCAACTCCCAGATTTATCCCTAAAACATAGTTGATCAACAAACTCCAAAAAAATCATCTCCAGATTTTTTGCAAATTCAGAGTCCTGCCAGTAGTTTCCACTTGATTGTTAATGTTAAGAAACCTGAAGATAAAATAAAAGCCATTAGGCACCTGTTGAATAAACATGTAAAGAGAATAACAAGTTTGTTGCAGAGCATGTACGGTTGATCTGTGGAGGATGGATGCTATGGATGATGGCCCTAATATGGGTGCTGAGGATATTGCTCTGAAGATACAAAGGTGAGAATGATACTATATCCGCATTTCCGTCAATGAACAACCTAACCGTAAACTTCGAATATTTCACTGTAGGGTGAAGCAGCCTGTTCATGTTAACATTAAAGTTAGAGTTCTTCCATATCGGGCCATGCTTGCTGATGGCGCCGAGGAACAAATGGAGCGGCAGGATATTGAAATGCAGATTAGATGGATTTTTTTTCAAAACTATCACCTTTTTTATAGCATTTTCGGAAACTATAGTACCCATTGCGAATATACCAGAAATATGACCCTGTCGGTCTCGTGGTGGCCGAAGTGGTAGTTTTCGGCCAGAACTAGGCCGAAAAGGACTTTTCGTCCAGCTGCAGGCCGAAATGAACCTCAGTTGGGCCGAAGAGGTCTCGTCGGTTGGGGCTGGGCCGAAAATAGTAGCTTCGGCCAGGCCTAGACCGAAGTGGATCGTTTTCGGCCAGCCCGCAGCCGAAAAGCTTTTCGGCCAGGCCTCGACCGAAAAGGTCTGGATAAGGCCAATCCCGTCGTTGCCTTCCTCTTCCTGCTCGCCTCTTCTTTCTCTCGTTCCTCTCGTTCTTCTCTGTAGAGCTCCGGTCTCCTCCCTGATCTCCTCCAATTTGCACTCATTTAGACAACCAAGGCACAGAATAGATAGATCATAGCATTCTCCACCGGCCTATGGTGTTTTTTTCTTATGGGATAGTTTTTTGTGCGCTTGGGGGAGGAGCCATGGTTGGGTGGAGGAGGTCCGGTTGGGAAGGAGGTGGTGGTGAGGAGGAGCAGCAGCTGTGGAGGAGGAGGTGGTGAGGAGGAGCAGCAGCTTGGGGGGTGACCGGAGTTGAACCTCCGTCGAGTGGGCGGCGCTGCCGTTGTCCGGTGGCCGGTGCCGGTGACCGGAAGAGACGCACGCTTCGAAGGTATAACCATGGCGTCACAAATTTTCTCTAAATTGTATAGTTTATTAGTTAGTGTTAATATGTTTGTGGTGGCATTTTAGCGCGTAGTCAGTGTAGCGGGTAATATTAGTGTTCGTTGTGATTAATGAGAAGATGACAATGTCTGACAGGTGAAAATGTCTGAATCAGTAAATTTGACTGTTTACTACGGCGCTGGTAACGTTCGATATAATGAGTTGGGAGTTGATCTTAGCGAGTTTAAAAATGGCGTCATGACACTAGCAGACCCGGACAGACTGGACATTAGACAATTGAAGTACTGGTTGATAACTAGTTTCGGGCTTGATCCTGAAGTATGTTCCGTCAGTATTCACGCATTGTGGACCAAATCTTGTAAAAATGTCAAGTGGGAGTTGATGCCGGTAGATAGGAGCCAACATTGGTTGTCCCTGTTAAGACGCTGCCGAGACCGAAGAATCCATCCATATGTACTTGTGCAACCTGTGCCGAAGGAGGAGAATGCCATACAACTCCACAGGGGGTATGAAACCGGTCAGGGCAGTGAAGTGGCGACCGAGATTGTTTTATCCGGGTCACAGCCACAAGATGTGTATGCTAGCCAACCTGATAAAGAGTCGGAGTACGTGCCACACAATGTTTGTGGTCCTGATACTGGGCAGAGTAGCTAGTCGATAATATTAGCTGGTTCTGGTTTTGCTGACGGGGATGAGGAAGGGGATGAAATGCAGAGGGTGATGGAGCAAGAGGACGAGGATGGATTGGTGGAGGAACTGGATTCTGAAAATTCTGAGGATGAAGTGGAGGTACCGATTCCTTCTGCATGGGAGCAGGACATATCCACTGGCCTTACGGTCAACGATGGCCATGAGACTCCATGGCAGTATAATCTGAACCAAGTACAGATAGGGGCTATGTTTGATACAAAGAAAAAATTGAAGTATGCGGTGATAAAGTGGGCTATGTCTACGCAGAGGGTTTTCCGGACACACATATCAAGTCCAACAAACTATACCGTGAAATGTGTTGAAACAAGTTGTCCTGGGAAGGTGCACGGGCATGTGCCGAAGTATGACATCCACTGGGTTGTCACCATTGTCGTCTCACATAATTGTGTGAGGAAGAACCTGTTGGTGAAGCATCCGAACCTGACTTCAAGTCTCATTGCGCAACTCATGTATACTGAGATAGTAGAGAAGAAAGATATGGAATCAAAACACATCCAGACAGCAGTGAAGGTCAGATGGAATTATGTCATTACTTATGGGAAGGCTTGGAGGGCTAAGCAGAAGGCTATGGAGGAAAGGTTTGGGACGTTCTTCGACTCATATGATAATGTTGTCCGTCTCCTGGGCATACTGAAGGAGAGGAATCCCGGCACTTATGTGAATGTACAATACATGAGGTTGCTGAGTATACCAGATTTCAAGGTGTTGAAACGAGTGTTCTTCTCTTTTGGTATGTGCATCGAAGCTTTCCGGCATTGTCCTCCTGTTATGTTTGTGGATGGTACATTCCTGACCGGTCAGTATAGAGGGCAAATTCTGACTGCTATTGGTGTGGACGGGAACAATCAAATCATCCCACTTGCCATGGCATTTGTGGAGGGTGAGAACTTTCTCAGCTGGATATGGTTCTTCCGCCAAGTGAAAATTGCCATCGTGAAGGACCGACCAAACGTGTGTGTCATTCATGACAGACATGCTGGTATATTGAAGGCCGTGAAGACACTTCGTAATCCAACAGATGACGAACCAACACCTTGGAGGGACTTGCAGAGCCGGTGGTGCATGCGCCATCTTGGGGCTAATTTTTTTTCACAGTTCAAGAACAAGCGGTTGATGAACTTGTTCAAAAAATTATGCAAGCAGAGCCAACAATGCAAATACGAATTTATTTGGTCAAAACTAGATGAGTTTACTAAGAAGCAGGTCCGTGCGAGGAAGAAAATGGAAGAAGATCAAGTTAAATTAGCAGCACTCATCGCGGAGCTAGAGGAGCCAGTAGGTCTTTGTGACTTGCCAGCAATTGACCCTCCTAATACTAAGAGAAAGAAGGGAAGGGCAATAAAGAATTTTTCTGAGTGGATAGAGAAAGAGCCTCCAGTGAATTGGTCTTTGCTGCATGACACACATGGAGCTAGGTATGGCCACATGACAACCAATCTTGCAGAGGTGTATAACTTTGTGCTGAGAGGGAATAGAGCATTGCCACTCACAGCTATTGTGGAGGCTGTATTCCACGGCACTTTGAGATATTTCAGAGAAAGGCACGAGTTAGCAAAGAAGCATATTGAAGATAATCAGAACACACCTTATTATAGCCGTGTCATGGAATACATGGCAAAGAAGATAGAGAAAGCAAAGAAGCACACTGTCAGACTCATAGGGAATCAAGAAAGGAGGTATGAGGTTCAGCTTCCTACCGATGGTTTTGGTTCTGGAAATGAGGTGAAGACACACGAGGTAAAAATTGGAACGGAATTTTATTCAACGTGTGAGTGTACATGCAACAAACCGAAGTTGTTGCACCTACCTTGCTCTCATGTGTTGGCTGCCTGTGGCCAGATTGAATTGGATGCTATCTCCTTCGTGTCCCCATACTTTTTAAAAGAGGCAGTGCTCAACACCTGGACAGGCGAGATGACAGGGTTTAGAGTCGTCGGCAATTTTAACAAGGTAAACGACGGTGAGAGAGTATACATCCCGCATCCAGACCTTCGGCGAACAAGTAGGGGCAGACGAAAGGCCCGTCGCATCCGGAACGATATGGACCAGTCTGAAGCTGGTGGAGCAACCAGGCAATGTTTGTTATGCGCGGCTTATGGGCATAGGATGAAATATTGTCCCGACCTGAACAAAGATGGTGCTTCCGCATCGACGAGTGCTTCCACATCGACGGGTGCGACAACAAGAGCAAGAGGCGGACGTGGTCGTGGCAGTCGAGGCCGAAGGGGCGGACGAGGAAGAAATAACTCACAAGCTGTGGCGCCCCCGATTCAATCGTACACTAATCATGCACGCAAATGTGTACGATCAAGATCAGGGACTCACGGGAAGATATCACAACACAACTCTACAAATAAAATAAGTCATACAAGCATCATAATACAAGCCAGGGGCCTCGAGGGCTCGAATACAAGTGCTCGATCATAGACGAGTCAGCGGAAGTAACAATATCTGAGTACAGACATAAGTTAAACAAGTTTGCCTTAAGAAGGCTAGCACAAACTGGGATACCGATCGAAAGAGGCGCAGGCCTCCTGCCTGGGATCCTCCTAACTACTCCTGGACGTCGTCAGCGGGCTGCACGTAGTAGTAGGCACCTCCGGTGTAGTAGGGGTCATCGTCGACGGTGGCGTCTGGCTCCTGAACTCCAACATCTGGTTGCGACAACCAGAAAGAAAGGAAAAGGGGAAAAGGGGGGAGAAAGCAACCGTGAGTACTCATCCAAAGTACTCGCAAGCAAGGAACTACACTACATATGCATGGGTATATGTGTAAGGAGGCCATATCAGTGGACTAAACTGCAGAATGCCAGAATAAGAGGGGGGTAGCTAATCCTGTCGAAGACTACGCTTCTGGCAGCCTCCGTCTTGCAGCATGTAGGAGAGAGTAGATTGAAGTCCTCCAAGTAGCATCTTCAAGTAGCATCTCATAGCATAATCCTACCCGGCGATCCCCTCCTCATATCCCTGAGGTAGAGCGACCACCGGTTGTATCTGGCACTTGGAAGGGTGTGTTTTATTAAGTATCCGGTTCTAGTTGTCATAAGGTCAAGGTACAACTCCAAGTCGTCCTGTTACCGAAGATCACGGCTATTCGAATAGATTAACTTCCCTACAGGGGTGCACCACATAACCCAACACGCTCGATCCCATTTGGCCGGACACACTTTCCTGGGTCATGCCCGGCCTCGGAAGATCAACACGTCGCAGCCCCACCTAGGCAAAACAGAGAGGCCAGCACGCCGGTCTAAACCTAAGCGCACAGGGGTCTGGGCCCATCGCCCATAGCACACCTGCACGTTGCGAGGGCGGCCGGAAGCAGAACTAGCCCCCTTAATACAAGAGCAGGCTTACGTTCCAATCCGGCGCGCGCCGCTCCGTCGCTGACGTCTGAAGTGCTTCGGCTGATACCACGATGTCGGGATACCCATAACTACTCCCACGTAGATGGTTAGTGCGTATAGGCTCGTAGCCGACTCAGATCAAATACCAAGATCTCGTTAAGCGTGTTAAGTATCCGCGAACGCCGAACAGGGCCAGGCCCACCTGTCTCCTAGGTGGTCTCATCCTGCCCTGTCGCTCCGCCACAAAGTAACAGTCGAGGGCCGTCGGGAACCCAGGCCCACCTCTACCGGGATGGAGCCACCTGTCCTTTCAGCCCCCTCGTCAGAATCACTTGCGGGTACTCAATGAGCTGACCCGACTTTAGTCACCATCTGTATAGTATGTATGTATGTATAGTATATACCCGTGATCACCTCCCAAGTGATCACGGCCCAATAGTATAGCAAGGCAGACTGACAAGAATGTAGGGCCAATGATGATAAACTAGCATCCTATACTAAGCATTTAGGATTGCAGGTAAGGTATCAACAGATGTAGCGACAATGTCAGGCTATGCATCAGAATAGGATTAACGAAAGCAGTAACATGCTACACTACTCTAATGCAAGCAGTATAGAGGAGAATAGGCGATATCTGGTGATCAAGGGGGGGCTTGCCTGGTTGCTCTGGCAAGAGAGAGGGGTCGTCAACTCCGTAGTCGAACTGGTCAGCAGCAGCGTCGGTCTCGTAGTCTACCAGAGATAAGAGGGGGAAGAAACAATGAATACAATGCAAACATAAACACGACGATGCGTGATGTGACAATGAGCGGTGCTAGGTGTGCCCTAACGTGGTATGAGGTGGTACCGGTTAAGGGGGGAAACATCCGGGAAGTATTCCCGGTGTTTCGCATTTTCGGGCAGAGGAGCCGGAGGGGGAAAGTTGCGAGTTCGATAGGTTAGGGGTGTGTGGCGGACGAACGGACTGCGTATCCGGAATCGTCTCTTCGTTCTGAGCAACTTTCATGTACAAAGTTTTTCCATCCGAGCTACGGTTTATTTTATATTAATTTTAAAAGATTTAAATCATTTTTAGGATTTATTTATTTAATTTAATCAACATTATCCAGAATAGTGTCTGATGACGTAGGCATGACATCAGGGTGATGTCAGCAGTCAACTGTGCAGTTGACTGGGTCAACTATGTGTGGGTCCCGCATGTCATTGACTGATTAGGCTAATCAGGGGTTAATTAAGTTAACTAGTAATTAGGTTAATCTAATCCTGATTAATTAATTTAATTTAATTAATT
>NC_041390.1:57561938-57566662 GCF_002162155.2 Triticum dicoccoides | reverse complement strand
AGGAGGAGGGCGCTGGGCGGCGGTGGCGATGGTGAACGGCGGCGGGGCGACGGGGATGGCCCGATCCGATCTAGATCGGATGAGAGAGAGAGACGAGGGAGTGGGGAGGTGGTTGCGGTCGTGGGGAGTGGGGGCGTTAGGGTTTCGGGGCAGGGGGGTGGGGTGGCCTATAGGACAGGGGATGGCCGGCTGGGCCACGGCCCAGTTGGGCCAAGGGTCCAGTGGGGGGGTCTTTCTTCCTCTCTTTTTTTGTTAGTTTTCTTTTCTGGTTTTGTGTTTCCTTTTCTTTCTATTTATTTTCTTTTTGTTTTTATTTTACTTTCTTTTAAGTTTACTTTTTACTTAATATTAAAATGATCCCTAAATTAGTAATACCATGAAACCACTGCCACAAAAGGTTTTATCCCAAAACAATTTAGTTTAGTATTTTATTTATTTATAAAAGCATTTAAATATCGGTTTTGCTACTGTTTTATTCATTTTAGAATAATTACACATTTTATAAGAGTGTGGTTCCTCCACCATAATTACCTATGTATTATTTGGTTCACTCCGAACATTTAAATTTTAATATTTGAAAACTTTTATTGTTTGCCTATATTTTAAGTTTTAATTTGAATCATTTTTGAACTAACTCGAGTTTATCAACAGTAACCGAGGTGACGTGGCATCGTTAACGCGGGATTATTGTAGCCTAATTATCCGGGCGTCACACAAGCTATATAATGTGTCGTAGGGCGAACGAGGAAGAAATAACTCACAGGACTATGTTTTAATTTGTAATATGTCAGGACTATGTTTTAATTTGTAATATGTCAGCACTATGTTTTAATTTGTAATATGTCAGGACTATGTTTGTATTTGCACCTGAGATTTGTTGTTTGAATTGCAGATATGTCTTTGTATCCGTTGCTTAATGGTAACATCGATAGAAAGCACCGGGGCGCCCTATTGGAAGCGGGCAACAACTTAGACGTGTTGGTCACTCATACCCCAAAGACTAACTGGCTGATACACGATTCATGGGTTGATAGGTATGTGTGCATATAATGGAGTCCATATAATGACTTACTATGTTTGACATACTTTTCATAGCCGCTAAGAATCTTGTTATTTTGTAGGTTAAGTTGGGCTGGACTTCTACCCTTGGCACGCCTGGTTGAGGGTACATTAGATGAGTGGATTGATGGTCCGGACTTAGATGAGGCAGGTGAACCAGTGCAGTTACACAAGAGGCAAGTGAAACGTTTCTCTTATGACAAGTCACTCCTTACCTGCTTAGTAGATAGATGGAGGCCAGAGACACATACGTTTCACTTTCCATGGGGAGAGATGGCGCCTACTTTACAGGATGTGTCTTACTTGTTGGGATTACCTCTGGCCGGTGCTGCCATAGGTCCCTTAGAGGCAGAATCTGGGTGGCAAACAGCGATACAGACCCGTTTTTTGGCTGCGGTCCCGACTGCTAGGGCCATAGACAACGATCCTCATGGACCTCTTTTTAGATGGTTGAGCCAGTTTCAGGTAACCATCACAGGCCACTTAAACAAATGTTGTTTTTTAGTTGCCCGATTTTCATACAATTATTACGTTTCTATGTAGATTGTCTCGTTAGGATATCCCGATGTTCAGTTGTCGGAGGCACAGATTGACCGGTCCCTAGAGGCATATATTCTTTGGCTGTTCGGCAAGACGATGTTTACGGAGAACCACGTGACCACTGTCGATGCACGACTCATCGGTATTGCACGAGAGATAGCTGACGCACGTTGCCCTGCGGATATTCTACAGAGGAGTTTTGGTTCTGCTGTGTTAGCGACTACGTACAGAGGCCTGTGCAAAGCTTGCTTGTTGAAGTCTAGAAAATCTGGTGTTGTTGGATGTCCATTATTGTTGCAGCTCTGGTCATACGAGAGATTCCCTATTGGACGACCCTATGTCTATGTTGATAAACCTTTTGGTTTGGAGGACTTAGCTGGGGCTTATGTGCCTGCTATCGGCGATTTACCTACTATGGGATCTGTTTGGGCACGACGAGAGGTACTTTTATATTAAGTAATATTTAATTCAATTATTTCTTGCCATTCAATAGTATTACTAATGCTTATTTGTTGTCATGCACAGAGACAATTTGCGCATAGTCAGGTTAGGGGATGCTACCCGTCCTTCACGGCGCAGTTTGATAGTTTGCACGAGGATCAAGTTATCTGGGAGCCATACTCGGCTCAGGCTATATCATCGAGGTACCCAGTTGGGATTTCTGGATTATGCACTAGAGATCGGCACTTTTGGATGACCAAGGCCAAGTTGGTGTTCGATGTGACGGTTGAGGAGATGTCTCTTCATAGGGTGATGAGACAGTTCGGTCTATATCAAGAGCCTGAGATTCCAGATATTCCACACTTGCCAGACCACGTGCACTAGTAAGTACTAATATTATTTTAGTTGTCAGCTATACATTCATAATATACCTAATCATGTATCGCGCATGTCAATATCAGGGACAGTCGCCTAGGAGGAAACAAGTCGATGGATTACTGGCTTAAGAGCGTTACCCCTTACGTTGACGAATGGACTACCGCTGCGACAAATATCTGGGGTGAGGTTCGGGCCTTTAACTGGGAAATGTTCGGGTTGTATCTGCAGCGTTACCGGCATACAACGAGGATCTACTTGGTTCCATCAGCTGCTCCTGATCAGATCGAAGCCCCTCTCACCAGCGATATGTACCCAACTTCCTCTGTTGTGGGAACCAGACACCACGCGGTAAATGCCTTGGTTCTTATATGTTGAGTCTTTTGTTAAACTGGGATGTCTATTCGTGGTGTCTATCATACAACGAGGATATAATTGGTTAACTCTTCATCTACAGGGTGACTTGACAGTACAGGCGCGAGAGGAGGTTTCCGCTTTAATGCGGCGCTATCAGAGGGGAGAAACTATCCCACCGCGAGAGGGCGTCTCATGGTTGAGGCGTCTTGATGACAAGCTACGCGGGATTTACGCAACTGTTACGTGTAGACGGTCTTCGGATGTTGCACTTCCTCCTCCAGCACATCGTCCGCCACGTCCCTCTGTACAACATTCAGAACCACGACCCTCTGTGCACCAGTCACAACCACGACCTTCTGTGCACCGTGAAGAACCTCATCCTTCACAGCCAGGGAGCTCTTCCTGGCATGAGCCACCTCCTTCACAGCCAGGGAGCTCTTCCTGGCATGAGCCACCTCCTTCACAGCTAGGGAGCGCTTACTGGCATCAGCAGATGGAACTAGGTAACCCTACTCACTACATTCTTTTCAACAGAGTAGTAATCGTTCATGCATTTGTATCAATTTTACATGTTTTACTTTACCGCAGGCGGCAACCAGTCGCAACCGTTCATACATTCAGAGCAATCACCCATCCTTAGTGGTGGTGCTGATTACTTTGAGGGCGACCGCGAGGATGATGACCATGCTACAAACATTTATGGCTTCTCGCAGACAGTGTTTCACACTCCACCACCACCACCGACGCAGGAGACACAGACCGTGACAGACGAGGTTAACTATGGTCGTGGTTATCGCGAGCCTCGTCCACCGCCTCAGCGCTTATCGCCTTCCGGTCCTCGCCCGAGGAAGACCCAGACTCGTCGTCGTCCCCCGCAGTGATATGCTTATCTATCTATGTATGACTCATTATCTATGTTAGTTTCAGACTATTCGCATATGTGTGTCAGTATTTATGTATGAGACATGCTTCATGTATGTGTTACTATCGCACTTCCTTCTATCTGATCAGGAGACATATATTGTTTTATGTATGCGAGAGACATATTACTATTAATTCACATTCTTATTCCAGTTGAACTTGTGCAATACATCTTACATACTACAAAATGAAATTCAGATAGAACATAATGCCCTACAATAATACAATACAAACTAATAATGCAAATACATCTGAATGAAACGGTACAACTGGAATACATCTTACATACTACATGAAGTCATCATCGTCATCCTCCGTTGATGCAGCCTTCTTGCCCTTCGACGATGCGGTCCTCTTGCCCTCCGTCGATGCAGAACTCTTGCCCTTGCTGGATGCAGAACTCTTGCCCTTCGAGGATGCAGAAGTCTTGCCTTTGGACGATGCAGAACTCTTGCCCTTCGACGATGCAGAACCCGGAAGCGGCGACATGAAGATATCTTCGTCGTCCTCGCTCTCCTCAGTCCATAAAAATGTATTCTTTGCTGCAGTCCTTCTGAAAGTTTCACTCTTCGGCTCCACTACCTTCTTCCACCTTTCATGCAACCTAAGAAGTTCTTGACGTACCTCCTCATAGGTCCTTTCAGGCCACCCAGACCTACGTAATTGGTGAGCCAACTCATTCATTATGGTGTCACTACAGATGAGTTCGTCCCATGGAACTATCCTATTGTCCATCCTGAAATCGGTAACTAGACTCAGAAGAGTGCTGCTCATCCCAGGGTGAAAACTACGATCGAACGGATAATGGGACATCTCGACTACACTACATTGGAATGCTTATCCACCTTCGGCTGAAGGGGATTTTATAGATACAGAGGAGAAAATGGCGGGAAACAATAACTGCGTTATGGCGGGAAAGGGTTGGCGGGGAAATAAGGCGAGAAGGGATTGGCGGGAAAATAAGGCGGGAAGGGATTGGCAGGAAAATAAGGCGGGAAGGGATTGGCGGGAAAATAAGGCGAGAAGGGATT
>NC_041390.1:57534603-57561679 GCF_002162155.2 Triticum dicoccoides | reverse complement strand
GATTGGCGGGAAAATAAGGCGGGAAGGGATTGGCGGGAAAATAAGGCGGGAAGGGATTGGCGGGACATGGGTGGCGGGAACATATGACGGGAAGGGGTTGGCGAGAAACGAGTGGCGGGAAGGGGTTGGCGGGAAATGGGTGGCGAGAAAATACATTTCAGCATGAGCCATGCAACTTCGGCCTACACGAGACCGAAGTAGTACTTTTCGGCCTAGACTTGACCAAAAAGTCTATTTCGGCCAAGAGTTGACCGAAAATTAACTTTTCGGCCAGGTGCCCCACTTTTCGGTCAAGTGTTGGCCGAAAACCCTACTTCGGCCTAACTGTGGCCGAAAACTACTACTTCAGCCAGAAGATGGCCGGCGGGCTACTAGTTTTGGTTTTTTTGCATTACGTCCTATAGTTTCCGAAAATGCTATAAAAAAGGTGATAGTTTTGAAAAAAAATCGATTAGATGGAAGGGGCTCACTTTAAACAAATTTGCATACGACTTGAGCCAATACATACCATGGGGCCCATGGCAGGAGGTGCATCTGTTTGGCTATGATACGGATTCTGATGAGGAATGCAGACTGTTTAGCACCAAGCAATTGAGAAGCCATTTGCTTGACCATATGTGGGGAGAGGAAGAAAAGGTGAAGATGCTAGTTGAGGTGCATACAAAACCTGCTAAGAAATCTGCCGCGAAGAGAGCTAACAAGCCTACTAAGGAACCAGCTGCTAAGAAACCTAAGAAGGCACCTGTTGAGAAGGCACCTAAAATCCTAAAATCAGCTATGGATGATGTACTATGCAGTGCTACATCATCTGTGGTTGTGGACAATGCGAATGAGGAAGCACTTGAGGTTGTTCAATCAATGGCGAGTCAAACAAGTGCTTTTGTTGACAATGATATTAACTTTGCAACATGTGATGTTGTTCAACCCAATATGCCATCAATTTCTGACATTGCTGAAAGCAATGAGCAATGCGGGTCTTCGGTGGTGTTGGACATAGAACCACCAATTGATTGGAGCCTAATTGAGATTGCTCCTCCAAATGAAGATGAAGTGGACGTTCCAGTTACAGAGGAGAATATGTGTGATTTTCTAGGTATCGAGGAGGATGAGACACATGAAGCACCTTCTTCACCACCTAGTGAAGATGCGTATCTCACTGATGAGGAGGACCAACAACTATTGACTGAGGCTGCTATTCCTGTTGATGACAAGATAGCTCAAGAGGAGGAGATTGCATATGACAAAGAGAACCCTCGTATGTACGTAGGTGCCTTGTTTCCTTCAATGGAAGAGTTCAGGATGGCAATAAAACAATATGCGATTAACAATGAAATTGACATATGGGGATATAAAACAGACAAAAAAAGATATCTCGGACTATGCAGAGGCATCAAGTGTCCATGGAGAATAACTGCTCGTTTAAGGGCTGATAAGAAAACAATAAGGGTACTAAGAACTTTCTTGCTAACAATAACTTCTGTTTCTAGTACTCCAATTCATATTACTTGTCGCAACTTAAGTATGAGTAATATGGATCGGAGGTAGTGATTAATTTTCTTTTATTGAATGCAGTACTATTTCTCATAGGCCATTTGTTTTGTATGGATGCAGGTCACTAAGATGAGTAAGAAACACAAGTGTTCTTCGAGTAGCAGAGTAAAAACCACCATGGCAACACAAGGTTGGGTTGAAGCCAAGGCAATGAGTATACTCCAGAATGATCCTACCATAGGATGTAAAGAACTACAAGAGAAACTCGAAGAAACTTATGACATCACCATTGGTTATGATACAGTTTGGGCGGGTAAATCTAGAGCCGAAAAACAGATTTATGGCACTTTGAAGCAGAGTTTTCAGAATTTGCATAACTTCAAAGCAGAAGTTGAGAAGAGATCTCCAGGGAGCATCGTAGAGGTTGATACCAAGGTAGTAGATGGTAAAGTCCACTTTCACAGATTCTTTATGGCTCTTAAACCTTCCATAGATGGTTTTCTAGCTGGTTGTAGACCATATCTCAGCATAGACTCTACGACATTGAATGGTAGATGGAGAGGACACTTGGCAGCTTGTACAGCATCAGATGGTCATAACTGGATGTTTCCTGTTGCAATTGGGTTCATTGATGGAGAGACCAAGGAAAACTGGACTTGGTTCATGTCACAACTCAATAGAGCTTTAGGTTCAGTCCCTAACTTAGCTATATGTACAGATGCATGCAAAGGTTTAGAAAATGCTGTCAAAAAGGTTTTTCCTCATGTGGAACAGAGAGAGTGTTTTAGGCACTTGATGGCAAACTTCACAAAAAAATTCAAAGGTGATGTGTTTGGTAGGATGTGGCCTGCTGCTAGGGCATATAGGCCTGAAGTTTTCTCCCATCATATGCAGAAAGTCTTGGCAGCTAGTAGCCGTGTGCATGAATATTTGTCAACCTATCACAGTTTGAAGTGGATGAGATGCAGTTTCAATGCAGACATCAAGTGTGATTATATAAACAACAATCTGGCCGAGTCTTTTAATAACTGGATAAAAGATTATAAAGACTTGCCTGTTGATGAGCTTGCTGACACATATAGAGAATTGTTGATGAAACTAGTATACAAAAGAAGGAGAATTGGGGAGAAATTGAGGGGAAAGATCATTCCTGCTGTTATTCAACAGATTTTCAATAGGACTAGAGGGCTTGGTCATCTAAAAGTTGGAAAATCAGGTAATGGTAGTTGTGAAGTCAGGGACACAAGCAAAAACAGTCTTAGGCATGTGTGAAGGTTGACAAACATGAATGCACTTGTTTGGAGTGGCAGCACACCGGAAAGCCTTGTGAGCATGCTCTAGTATTTTTTATGGGGAGGAGAAACCCCAAATGGGTAGACTATGTTCATAATTATTTCTCCTTGGACAAGTTTAGGGCAGCTTATGCAGGTGAGATTGAGCCCATGACAGATAGGAGTCAATGGCCTCATGTGGATGTTGGTTTCGACATGGATGCACCGATTGACAAAGGAAGACCGCCTAGAAGGCCTAGAAAGCAGAGGTACAAGAGTGCCCTCGAAGGTGGAAAAGGTGGTCCAAAAAAGAAAGAACCTAAACAATTGGGCAGCCAAAACAGATGCAAAAGATGCAATGAACTAGGTCACAGACAAGCTGGTTGCCCTTTAAATGGTCCCAAAAAAAGGTAATTATATAACCAACTATATTTTGCATTACTTTTGTCATGTTATGAATTGTTTCCAGTTATATGCATTTTGTATCATGTTGCAGGAAGAGAAAACAGAGAGCAAGAACATATCTTGCTGAAGATGATGAGCCAGGACCTCAAATTGGTGGTGCTCCTATTGGCACACCCAACAGGCAAATTGGTGGTGCTCCTCTTGGCACACCCAATAGGCAAATGCTTACTATTCCTGCCAGTCTCCATGATAGTCCTAGGCCAGTGACAAGAAGGTAATATACAGTAAAATGATTATTTCATTGCAGTCCAAAGTTGATCTCTCATGTTTACTATTCCACTCTTTATAGGATGCTGGCTATGGCCTTAGATGATGAATCATCAGAGCCAACAGAGATACCTTCAACCTCGCGTGCGAGAAAGTTGACCCCTAAGAGAAAAAGAACGTAGATCGTGACGTGCTTATGTGGTGAACTAGATGCTATGCCATGTCATTTTTGGGGGCTGAACATGCTATGTCGTGTCCTTTTGTGTCGAACTATGTTTGTTGATTCTTATGTATGGATGTCAGAGTCAGACTATCTATTATTGTAACCAAATGTTTGCACTTGCCATGATTTGTGAAGAAATGCTGTCCAAGTGGTAGCCTGATGATGCACAAATTTTTTGGCCAAAAAATCAAACTACCCAGAAAAGGTTGAAACAATTCCAGAAAATAAAGAGTTTTAAATTGAGCATTCTGGGAAAATTTGAGCTCACTTGGCCGAACAGAAATAGATAAACTTAAAAACAAATCATTTCCAGCCTATTTTTGGGTCAAATTTGGCCTAAAATTGAAATTATGCAGGAAACATTGAAACAATTACGGAAAACCGTGAATTTCTGGGAGAATTTGAGATCATTTGGCGGAGCAGAAATTAGAATATTAAGAAGTACCCAGAATGACAAATCTGAAGCTCACAACTTCAGAAAGTACACAGAACCACAAGTCTGAAGTTCCTTAGATTTGGGAGAGCACGAACCTGTGCAGCAGCTGGGGAAAGGCAGAGCCCATTGCGGCAGCAGCAAGCTCGGCGAGGGTCAGCAGGAGGAAGCAGCAGCTCGGGGAAGGTTCCACACAGCGAGACCTCGCTGCATCTCACGGACGCACATCAGCATGCAGCGGCAGCTCGTGGAAGGTTGCGCACAGTGAGGGCGTCGCAAGCTCAAGGAGGCACAACACCACACAGCAGCAGCTCAAGGGAGGACGCCCTTGCCGGTATAGCCGCTGCGAGGTCGCACGACGTACGGCGAGGTTGCAGGGCGGCCATCCAGACGAACAGAGTACAGGCAAAAGGAAGAAGAGATAAGATACATGTCCGATTGGGATTAATCATCCTGATTTGGACCAGGGGCATTTTGGTCACATAATTTATACTATAATCTGCCAAATGATCCAAACCGTGTACAGAGGGCAAATCCTCAAGATTACAGCAAATGTGTGGTAAATCCTCAGTTACAGGATAAACGGGGGCAAATCCTCAAAGTATAATTAAAGGCGTGGCAAATCCTCAAATTCCCCAAACACCGAACGAACCACAAAACACAGGGAATCCTTCTTACATGCATCACCGAACCCCCAACCCTTAAATGGCGAACAAAGTCTGAAGTCTGAACTCCGTATTAACTTAACTACCTAGTAGAACCATGACTTGGACAGGGATCGCAAAAGAAGCCTTCCATTCCAACGCTAGCCCTGGGCAGAAAGCACAAGCGTTGGCCCCCCACTCGACAGCCTTAGATAGTCTTCACGAAATGAGGGGACAAGAGCTTGGTGACCTCCATCATATGAACCGTGTTCCTCCCAGGAAAGATGGTTTTGAGCTTCTCGTCACAGATGATCTCCCTCTTGTTCAGTGGGTTCTGCAAATCATGTAGAGGGAGTTTGTATTACAGGACCACAGATGGCAAACTAGTAAAGCAGTCAATTCAATTTTTACCTAATCAGTCCATAGATTGTGCAAAATCAGTAATAATTGAGCTAGCTATTAAAAGCACTCAGAATAACATATCTAAAATACAAATTACAACCTCATCTTTATGACTTCACAAGTTGCCAGTGGAGACTGCAGAGTAGATTTCAAACGGAAACCACTAACTGTTTCTCATAAAGAAAACTATACATCATATAGGATCAACGATGCAATTAAAAAGGTGCAATCAACAAACCACGCATTTATCAAACAACTGTCAATTATACATAAATTCCTGCAGATAGATGGCAAGCTAGTAAAATGGTCAATTGCATTTGGTATCTAGTTAGCCAATAGATTATGCAACATCAGTATAACTTGGCTAAAAGCAGTCAATAGAACATATATAATAAAAATTACAACACTATGGTTTATAAAATTGCAAGTGCAGAGTGGACTTCAATTGAAACTACTCCCTCCATCCCAAAATAAGTGTCTCAACTTTGTACTAGCTTTAGTATAAAAAACTGTACTAAGCTTGAGACACTTATTTTGAAACGGAGGGAGTATTAACTAATTTTGATACAGCAAGCTAGATCATATAGGTTTAACCATGGGAATAAAAAGGTAAAATCAACAATACAGACATTTTATCAAAGTATCAAACAACTCTCAATTATGCATGAATTCCTGCAAACACACAGAAATTCTTGCCTCACCAGAGGAACACAGTGAACAGAAAGATTAGGGCCTAACACCAGTTTACAAGTATTGTTGGTGATGTGCTCGATAGACACCAAGCAACACGCATCCAGAAAGAACCAAGACTGAACATGAAAATTTGAACAGAAAGTGGCCTGCTCATTAGTATTAGAGCTATGCAACCACCTCAGCACATAATTAAAATGCTAGTAGCTCACTCTACCCAGTGAGATTAATACACTACTCCCTCCGTTCCTAAATATAAGTTTTTTAGATATTTCAATATGGACTACATCATAGTCCATATTGAAATATCTAAAAAGACTTATATTTACGAACAGGAGGAGTATCTATCTAAGACAGGGAAATGAGGAATGAACTACAGAGGTTTCCCCCTACAATAATCTTGCAACACAAACAAATGAAAGGTGCTTTATCTTAAGCACAACCCACAAATTATCAGGGTCGAACAGAACACATATTTAGACTCACTTGGATGAAACTTTTGTCAAACTTAATGTGCCAATTACTGTTATATCCAAAAGACAACAATACAGCAGTAAATCCCCCCCTCCCCGCAAAAAAACCCCAATCCCAACATCAAACCAGGCAATACAATCGCTACTGGCTGGTAAGTCGAGACAATCTATAACCAAATCGACCAAAATGATGTTCGCTTCTTTAAAAATCCCCACCGCCCGACGAACACAGCGCAATACAGTTGAGGCCGCACAAATAGGATCAACGAAGAGCTAAGGCTCCGTCCACGGGCACTACCTGGAGGTCCTTGGCCTTGATGTAGTCCCAGACGATCTTGAGGACGCCGGAGCGGGAGATGTGAGCGGCGCCGCCGAACTTGCGCAGGGCGTCCGAGACCGGCACCGGCCGCATGATCCCGCGGAGATTGTTCGGATCCACCGGCTTCTTGTCCGCCTTGGGCTTCGCGGCCGCCGACGCGGGCTTCTTGCCCCCCTTCGCCGCCGCCGCCGCCGATGCGGTCTTCTTGCCCCCCTTTGCCGCCGCCGCCGCCGCCGGGGACATGAGGGCCCGGCACCCGCGGAACACCGTAGCCGCCGCCGTCGACATCGCCGCTCCGCGCTCCGCTTCGGTGGTGGTGTACGGCGAGGGAGCGGGGGGAGGGGGGAGGGCGGAGGGTTTTGCGAGGTTTAGGGTTTGGGGGAAGGCCTGGAGCCCATTTTGTATTTGGAGCCTTGGACTTGGCCGTGGGGATTGGGGAAGGAGGAGACCTCTCCCTTTTGCGTTGCGGTCCTTACGACTTGTCGTAACTACAGATGGATCCGCATATCTCGCCTTTGCCAAGTGTCTTCGACTCTTCGTGCACTTTACGGCAAATTTGCGTTTCTTTCCTGGGTTAATCGTGACGGTTTGTTCGCCCTCCCAGTCCTACTGCTGATTCATATTTCGAAGTATATATTTATAAATGTTACCCCGCAAAAAAAAATTATATTTACAATGTTCAACTTTTAAAAAGTACTTCCTCTGTAAACTAATATAAGAGCGTTTAGATCACTAAAATATTAATCTAAACACTCTTACATTAGTTTACGGAGGGAGTACTATATCTATAATGATCGTTGTAAGAAGTATATTTATAATGTAAAAAAATCACCACAAAAAATGTACAAAAAAATCAAAGTTCTCTTTCAGCCATCGTGCACTTTTTTGGAGCTCTACTTCGGTCGTTGTCCAATTTTGTGGTTCTGAATTTATTTTATAATTTGTTCTAGAAACATGGGCACGAAACAAACAAATGAAAATAGCTATACAGATACGGGGCAAGATAAAGAGATTACTACAATTCATCGCAATGTCAATCACAACCTTCGCCGACAAGATAATGACACAAGAGAAGAATGCTTTCTCCAGTTGTCTTCACCAATGCGACAAATGCATAGTACTCGTGATCTAAAAGGTCTTATATTACTTTACATAGGGAGTAATATCAAAGATACTCAGCAGTAAATATGAACCAAAACGGCATTATCTACCATCACACTAGAAGAATTTTTTCATCAAGCTGACATGAAAACCATGACAAATATACATCACCATTCAGGCATTCACGAGACGCGTAGTACTACAGTGACGTTGGTTGTGTGCATCTCAGTTCAGTTATGCAGAGGCCGGGTGTAATGCTTAAATCTTTTAAGTAATAAAGCACCCCTTTTCGAAAAAAGTACTACTGACACACAGATCCAATCCAACTGGTCAGCCTCCTTGTCATAGCAATATCATAGTGTTTGGAGCACAATGGCCATTATTTTGATTGGCACAGCTTTGACGCCAAAAATATTCTTTGGACTGGGCATAACAAATGCCCAGAATCCTTTCCTGTCACCAACCGGATAATCAAATTTCGGGTTTCCTAGCTCTACTCGAAAATGGGTAGATCAGGAGCCTTATTCTTCGACCCAACATCTGCATCGTTTGAGGATGCAGATAGCGATAGCGCAGCCAAGGCCTTTGCTTGAGATTCTTTGTCCATGTCCAAGAAGAGGCGATGCCTGGCGAGGAGCAGAGCGCAAGCAATGTGTCTTCAGTGTTAAAAGCTTGGCCACTGAGTGGTGAAGTAAATAACATAAAGTCACATGGACGTAGAACGCTTACCATCTAGAGTCTGATGTTAGCTCTGGGTGGAATGCGGTGGCAAGGATGTTCCCTTGCCGAACTGCAACAATCACCCGATCTTTGGAGTACACTTGGTCCTGCAAGATTTGATTTGCCCATCAGTTCTGTGCTTATTTGATTAGACCGACAAATCCTATTGAGTCCATCTACATTGGACCCTACAACTCTAATCTTTTCAAATATGGGCAGAATATGATAACTGGCAGCAGAAGATGGATATTATGATCAAACTCAAGAGAGCAAAAAAAAAACGCAAACCTCCAAACCCTCGCCAGATGTTATTGTAATGCTGGGTCTGCCAGCAGGAACAGGGCAATCGGCTAATACTTCAACATCCTGGCCTACTTCTAGGATAGCAGGTGCTCGTATAAATACGCCACGGCATGTATGACTCCCTCCTTCCTTCTCTGCAAGCATTGGCACTGAAAGTTCTGTTTCGAAGCTTTGAAGCTGCAAGAGAAATGTAGTCGGCAATCAGACATGGTGTTCACATTCTTCCCCATTTATCTGATGAACTTTCGAAGATCAAATGATATTACCAACTAATTTAGCCATCAAATAAACAACATGGACCTCAAATTTACCTGGCTACCAAAAAAGTTACGGTGGACAGTACAATCTAGTCCACCAACAAGCTCCTGGCCTCCTGTTTTCTGCCCTGCAAGTTATATTGCTTATCAGTCATGATGTCCCATCAATTAATCTTATAGAGATAAAGTCCTAAGAAGTTACTGGTCGGTGGTCCAGAATTCCACATACCTACTGCCTTGTTAGCAAGGAAGATGAGCCCAGCACAGGTTCCCCATACGGGTTTTCCTGTGCCGACAAACTCTCGAAGTGCAGGAAACTGCAAAGAAGATGGGTTGAAATGTTTGAGCATTTTACAGTGTAAGTAAATAAACAGGTAACAATTGAGTAAATCTGTCACAAGCTGTTCTGCTGAAGCTACAGGCTACAATGCCATGACCATGTAGAGGAAATGTCGAAAATTACTGCCATTTCGAATGACTACCCTTTTTCACAATTCTCTATTCGACAGCCAGCACCACTACACATAGACGACTAACTGAAATTTGACTTTGATGCAGTTCTCTTTTCCTTTTGATCAATGCAATGAAGCACTAAAACAACCTCTCTTTGGTTTTCCAAACAAACAGGGGGGAAATGTGCATCAATAAGGATAAGACAGTGTTTCTCAAATCTGATCAAAAGCAAGTTGTTTGATCAAATTTCAGTGATTAATATACTAGATTTGGGCAGGCAATTACTAGTGCAGCGTGCTAACCCGCTTGATTCGTTTTCTGATGTGCAACCAATTACTAGTGCGGTGTAGTACCCACTTGAGTCATTTTCAGCTACGGCAGAATCTAACAAAGAAAGAGCCTTATCATTTGAGTCCAATTCCCACCTTCCAGTGAACCATCAAGTGTCATGGCTGATGCATAGATTCAGAGATATTTCGCAGAGCCTCCATCAACACATACACATACACATACACATACACACATAGACGGCGATTATGAAGCATGTGAGAAAGGAAGAGCCTACGAGGTTGTGGAAGTTGGCGAGCTTGGCCATGGTGGTGCTCTCGCCGCCGGGGATGATGAGGGAGTCGATGCCAAGCAGCTGCTCCGCCTTCCGCACCTCCACCCCCTTGGCCCCGATCCTCCTCAGCGCTGCACCCAGACCCGAAATCAGTAACACGACACGCGCGCAGGCAACCCGAAATCAGTAACACGACACGCGCGCAGGCAAGGCGAGGAGGAAAGAACGCGCGCGCACCGGCCATGTGCTCGTTGTAGGAGCCCTGCAGCGCGAGGACGCCGACCACCGCCGCCATGGCCGCTCCCTCTCTGCCCCTTCGCCTGCCTCGGGACGTGTGGTGCGGCTTTGGTTAGGTGGGTGGGAATGGGGCGGAGGGTGGCGGTGACGTCACGGGAGTGGGGAGGGAGGGGAGGAAGGAGGCGCACGTCGCCGTGGGCGGCGGCCGCCACACACGGTGAGTGGGTGACGCACGGACGGACGGAGACGGCGCCTCTGGGGGAGTGGGAGTCGAGCGACAAAGGCCGTCCGATCGTCGGGTAGGGGCTGGGCTCGGGTGACGGCTGTGAGACCGTCAGCCCACCAGCCCTAGTGGCACGCACCCTATAAGAGAAATAAATTCCTTCTCAAAAAATGAATAGGAGAAATAAATATTTTCAACCCTAAAAAAGTGGTCACCCTACAAAAGAACCCATCAACTTGTTATCCCCAACCATAAAAACATGCTGTCAGTTTGTTCCTTAGAAACGATGTACTCTTTTTTATCTTCTATGGCAATTTCATGAGAAGTGAGCGGTTTTAAAACCCACCCATCAAGGATGTGATCTTGGTATAACCAATTTTGATTTCACGTTTAGGGGTTATTACAGCTTGCAAAAAAAAAAGATCAAGAGAGGGTGATTTTGAAAGAGTTCTTGATAACTTTTAGTTTTATTGATGATTTTGTTGTTGTTCATATTTCTTTCTAGCCGTTTGGATCTATCACAATTTCATTGGTTGTTGGATAAAGCCAGAAATCGGACAAGTTTGTCTCTCTCCGGTCATAAAAAACTAGAATTGGTAATCCCGCCGGTTTGTTGAGCTCAATGGCCAAGCCTACCACTTGTTGTTCATATTTCTTTTTAGTTGTTTGAATCTAACACAATTTCATTGGTTATCAGATAAAGCCATAAATCAGACCACTTTGCCTTTCTCCGGTCATAAAAATCTAGAATTGGCGACCTTGTTGGTTTGTTAAGCTCAATGGACAAGCCCCCCCCCCCAAAAAAAAAGGACAACCAATTGGATGGTTTTGTCAGATTTTCATACAAACTGGAGCCATTGAACCGGTAGAAATTCAGGTGTGTATGCTCATGCTAGATTGACGACATTCGAACCAAGGTAATATTGGAAATATGAGCAATTTACCAAATGATTTTATTAACAGAAATACTAGATAAAGCATGACTAATATAGTAGAGATAAAACAAGTCATGCGTTCTGACAGAGAAAAGGTAAATAGCTTTTGCATATATGAACCGTAGCCTATCATATCTAAAGCAGACAGTATAGCAAGTAGCATATATGAAGTAGAACCTATCATGTGTAGGACAAGGACTAGAACAAGGAACTGCGGCAGAATCTTTAACAGGAAAGACAAGAACACGTACGGGACAGCAGCAGCAGAAGCGCTGGACTTGGGGTCGGTGTCCTCGCCTGCCATGTCGTCGAGGAGGTCGTGGACGTCGGGGAAGAAGTCGTCGGCGACCGGATCGTCCGTGATGAAGCAGCCAGTAGTCGCGCTGAGCGCTCCCCAAAACCTTATCACCCTTCTCCCGTATAGGACTCAAAAGGTGCGGTTTCGGAGGCCTACTGTCCCGACCTGCGGTGCATGCCGCAAGACGGGATGGGGAAGAATGTAGCAGCAACGCAGTGATCGGAACTTTGTGGCGAGAGGAAGAGGAGCTTCTGTTGTGTCTCGCTGGAGAGGAGCGACCTCTCTTATATAGGCACAGGAGAAGGACGCGAAGAGGCTGCGGCAGGAGGTGAAGCAACGAAGGGAGACAAAGCGAACAGGAAGCGGCCGAAGAGGCGCGCCGTTCGAATTCAGTGTCCACTACAGAAAACGTTTCAACTCCCACGTGACCTTTCGTATACCCGTCGTGCGTGGCAAAAATTTAGATATCGGCTCGGCTCATTCCCGCAACCCGCGGCGCGTCGTGACGAGGCGGGCGGCGGAGGAGGAGCGCGCGTGGATATCCCTCTTGTTCTTATGCTCGTACAAGTGGGGAAAGAACCTCCCTTATAAGGAGGTCCAACTCCCACTAAACTAGCAATGTGGGACTAAACTTTAGTAGTATCCCTTGCCTTGCACAAATGGGCTAAGTGGGCCTTTAGGATTTATTAGGAATTTCTGAAATAATTATTGGGCTGCCCAAAATAGACTAAATTCCAGCAATCCCCCACCAGATCACATAGGCACACAGAAATTTGCCTTTGGTTCCAAGACACTGTTTTATATACCGGTACTGCAGTGGAGACTGTTAAGTTGAACTTCCACCTAGAACTCTATGCTACACTAGTAAGCAACTTGAACAGTGGACTGGGCCTTGAACTGCAAGTTTTCTGCGAATCTAGCTTCACATAAAGCCTTGATCGATACGTGGCTACCGTGGATCTTCCCCGCGGGTGGAGCTTATGCGTCATACTCCATGACCTTTCATGAGTTTACTAGAGAGAACCCTACTTTCATAGATTGCGACGTTTGACAATCAGACTCATATAGGTGTGTTCTTCAAAAGATGTTCTGCAGGATAACATCTCTGCTTAAATAAGCCACTTAGAACACATTAAGATATACATCAACCTGCCATGCAGATTAGGAAAGTATTGCATCTTCATGAAGTGGTATTGTGAATAGTAAGGATACTCTCCTCTCAGTTGACCAACAGCTTGTCTTTCACATCTAATTCACGGGATCTCCAATCACAAAGAATGGGTTACCACTGTGAACAACTCATATTGTGGGTCTCATACCCATCTCCATCGATGCATTATCTATCACATTACGTGATAGACCCTTGATAAAAGGATCTGCCAGATTTTTAGACGTTTGGATATAATCCAACGCAATAACTCTGGAGTTTTTCATTTTCCTGACAGACTTTAACCTTCTCTGAACGTGTCTTGATGACTTCATGTTATCCTTTGAGCTGCTCACTTTCATGATCACAGTTTGATTGTCGCAATTCATAAGGACACCCGGTACAGGTTTCTCAACAACCGGCAAGTCATTCAAGAGCCGGCGAAGCCAATCTGCTTCAACCGTAGATGTATCTAGTGCTGTGAGTTCTGCTTCCATTGTTGACCTCATTAAGATGGTCTGCTTGCAAGACTTCCAAGAAACAGCGCCACCTCCATGAGTGAATACATAACCGCTCATGGCCTTTATCTCATCAGCATCTGAGATCCAGTTTGAGTCACTATACCCTTCAAGCACCTTTGGATGCCCGGTGTAGTGAATTCCATAATGTGCAGTGCCTTTCAAATAACGCAAAACTCTTTTTAGAGCTTTCCAATGCACATCTCTTGGTTTTGAAACAAACCGACTCAGTTTGCTAACAGCAAAAGAGATGTCAGGTCTTGTAGCACTGGCTAAGTACATAAGCGAGCCAATAATCTGAGAATACTTCAATTGGTCTCTAGCAATTCTTCGATTCTTTCGAAGCAACACACTAGCATCATATGGTGTTGGAGAGGGCTTGCAGTCACTATAGCCAAAGCGACTCAAGATCCTTTCCACATAGTGAGATTGAAGCAATGTAATCCCACCATCATCGTCTCTCAACAACTTGATGTTCAGAATGACATCAACCACTCCTAAATCCTTCATCTCAAAACAACAAGATAGGAAATCCTTGACCACCTTAATAACATTCAGATTGGTTCCGAAAATCAGTATGTCATCAACATACAAGCACAGGATAACTCCCTCGCCCCCACCATGGTGATAGTACACACATTTGTCAGCTTCGTTGACAACAAAGCCTGCAGCTGTTAAAGTTCTTTCAAACTTCTCATGCCACTGTTTGGGTGCTTGCTTAAGTTCGTACAAAGACTTCAGCAACTTGCACACTTTTCCTTCCTGACCATCTAGTACAAACCCATCTGGTTGTTCCATATAAATTTCCTCGTCCAACTCTCCATTTAGGAAAGCAGTCTTAACATCCATTTGATGAACGAGAAGACCATGCGAGGCAGCTAGTGAAAGTAGAACTCGAATAGTGGTCAGTCGAGCCACAGGTGAGTAAGTATCAAAGAAGTCTTTGAAGGAAATATGCCCTAGAGGCAATAATAAAGTTATTATTTATTTCCTCATATCATGATAAATGTTTATTATTCATGCTAGAATTGTATTAACCGGAAACATGATACATGTGTGAATACATAGACAAACATATAGTCACTAGTATGCCTCTACTTGACTAGCTCATTAATCAAAGATGGTTATGTTTCCTAACCATTGACATGTGTTGTCATTTCATTAATGGGATCACATCATTAGGAGAATGAGGTGATTGACATGACCCATCCCGTTAGCTTAGCACTTGATCGTTTAGTATTCTGCTATTGCTTCCTTCATGACTTATACATGTTCTTGTAACTATGAGAATTGTGTAACTCCCGTTTACCGGAGGAACACTTTGGGTACTACCAAACGTCACAACGTAACTGGGTGATTATAAAGGAGTACTACAGGTGTCTCCGAAGGTACATGTTGAGTTAGCATAATTCGAGATTAGGTTTTGTCACTCCGATTGTCGGAGAGGTATCTCTGGGCCCTCTCGGCAATGCTCATCACCTAAGCCTTGCAAGCATGTAACTAATGAGTTAGTTATAAGATGAAGTATTACAGAACGAGTAAAGAGACTTGTCGATAACGAGATTGAACTAGGTATTGGATACCGACGATCGAATCTCGGACAAGTAACATACCGATGAAAAAGGGAACAACGTATGTTGTTATGCGGTTTGACCGATAAAGATCTTCGTAGAATATGTAGGAACCAATATGGGCATCCAGGTCCCGCTATTGGTTATTGACCAGAGATGTGTCTCAGTCATGTCTACATCGTTCTCGAACCGTAGGGTCCGCACGCTTAAGGTTTCGATGACAGTTATATTATGAGTTTATGTATTTTGATGTACCGAAGGTTGTTCGGAGTCCCGGATATGATTACGGACATGACGAGGAGTCTCAAAATGGTCGAGACATAAAGATTGATATATTGGACGGATATATTTGGACACCGGAAAGGTTCCGGAGAAGTTTGGAGCCCCGGGAGGTTACCGGAACCCCCCGGGAGGTATATGGGCCTTATTGGGCCCATGTAGGAGGAAGAGAGAAGGAGCAAGGGAAGGGGGGGCGCCTCCCCAAGCCCAATCCGAATTGGGGAGGGGGGCCGGCCCCCCCTTTCCTTTCTCCTTCCCCCTCTTCCTATTACTACTACTAGTACTACTTCCTAATACTAGTACTCTTTCCTTCCCCCTCCAAATAAGATAAGGAAAAGAGAGGGAAACCTACTTGGAGTAGATTTCCCCCTCCTCATGGCGCGCCCCCCTAGGGCCGGCCACCTCCTCCCTCCCTCCTTTATATACGGGGGTAGGGGGGCACCCTAGAACACACAAGTTGATCATTGATCGTTCCTTAGCCGTGTGCGGTGCCCCCCTCCACGATATTACACCTCGGTCATATTGTAGCGGTGCTTAGGCGAAGCCCTGCAACAGGCGAACATCAAGATCGTCACCACGCCGTCGTGCTGACGGAACTCCCTCTCAGCGCCTCTGCTGGATCGGAGATCGAGGGTGCGTCATCGAGTTGTACGCGTGTCAAGAACTCGGAGGTGCCGGAGTAACGGTACTTGGATCGGTTGAACCAGAGGACGTACGACTACTTCCTCTACGTTGCGTCAACGCTTCCGCTTCGGTCTACGAGGGTACGTAGACGACACTGTCCCCTCGTTGCTATATCATCACCATGATCTTGCGTGTGCGTAGGAAATTTTTTGAAATTACTACGTTCCCCAACAGTGGCATCCGAGCCTAGGTTTTATGCGTTGATGTTATATGCACGAGTAGAACACAAGTGAGTTGTGGACGATATAAGTCATACTGCCTACCAGCATGTCATACTTTGGTTCAGCGGTATTGTGAGATGAAGCGGCCCAGACCGACATTACGCGTACGCTTACGCGAGACTGGTTTCACCGTTACGAGCACTCGTGCTTAAAGGTGGCTGGCGGGTGTCTGTCTCTCTCACTTTAGTTGAACCGAGTGTGGCTACGCCCGGTCCTTGTGAAGGTTAAAACGGAGTCTATTTGACAAACTATCGTTGTGGTTTTGATGCGTAGGTGAGATTGGTTCTTGCTTAAGCCCGTAGCAGCCACGTAAAATTTGCAACAACAAAGTAGAGGACGTCTAACTTGTTTTTGCAGGGCATGTTGTGATGTGATAGGGCCAAGACATGATGCTATATTTTATTGTATGAGATGATCATGTTTTGTAATCGAAGTTATCGGCAACTGGCAGGAGCCATATGGTTGTCGCTTTATTGTATGAAATGCAAACGCCCTGTAATTGCTTTACTTTATCACTAAGCGGTAGCGATAGTCGTAGAAGCAATAGATGGCGTAACGACAATGATGCTACGATGGAGATCAAGGTGTCGCGCCAGTGATGATGGTGATCACGACGGTGCTTCGAAGATGGAGATCACAAGCACAAGATGATGATGGCCATATCATATCACTTATATTGATTGCATGTGATGTTTATCCTTTATGCATCTTATCTTGCTTTGATTGACGGTAGCATTTTAAGATGATCTCTCACTAATTATCAAGAAGTGTTCTCCCTGAGTATGCACCGTTGCGAAAGTTCTTCGTGCTGAGACACCACGTGATGATCGGGTGTGATAGGCTCTACGTTCAAATACAACGGGTGCAAAACAGTTGCACACGCGGAATACTCAGGTTATACTTGACGAGCCTAGCATATACTGATATGGCCTCGGAACATGGGGACCGAAAGGTCGAGCGTGAATCATATAGTAGATATGATCAACATAGAGATGTTCACCATTGAAACTACTCCATCTCACGTGATGATCGGACATGGTTTAGTTGATTTGGATCACGTAATCACTTAGATGACTAGAGAGATGTCTGTCTAAGTGGGAGTTCTTTAGTAATATGATTAATTGAACTTAAATTTATCATGAACTTAGTACCTGATAGTATTTTGCTTGTCTATGTGTGTTTGTAGATAGACGGCTCGTGCTGTTGTTCCGTTGAATTTTAATGCGTTCCTTGAGAAAGCAAAGTTGAAAGATGATGGTAGCAATTACACGGACTGGGTCCGTAACCTGAGGATTATCCTCATTGCTGCACAGAAGAGTTACGTCCTAGAAGCACCGCTGGGTGCCAGGCCTGCTGCTGATGCAACTGACGACGTTAAGAACGTCTGGCAGAGCAAAGCTGATGACTACTCTATAGTTTAGTGTGCCATGCTTTACGGCTTAGAACCGGGTCTTCAACGACGTTTTGAACGTCATGGGGCATATGAGATGTTCCAGGAGTTGAAGTTAATATTTCAAGCAAATGCCCGGATTGAGAGATATGAAGTCTCCAATAAGTTCTACAGCTGCAAGATGGAGGAGAACAGTTCTGTCAGTGAGCATATACTCAAAATGTCTGGGTATAATAATCACTTGATTCAACTGGGAGTTAATCTTTCGGATGATAGCGTCATTGACAGAATTCTCCAATCACTGCCACCAAGCTACAAGAGCTTTGTGATGAACTATAATATGCAAGGGATGAACAAGACTATTCCCGAGCTCTTCGCAATGCTGAAAGCCGCGGAGGTAGAAATCAAAAAGGAGCATCAAGTGTTGATGGTCAACAAGACCACTGGTTTCAAGAAAAGGGGCAAAGGGAAGAAGAAGGGGAACTTCAAAAGGAACGGCAAACAAGTTGCTGCTCAAGTGAAGAAACCCAAGTCTGGACCTAAGCCTGAAACTGAGTGCTTCTACTGCAAGCAGACTGGACACTCGAAGCGGAACTGCCCCAAGTATTTGGCGGATAAGAAGGATGGCAAAGTGAACAAAGGTATATGTGATATACATGTTATTGATGTGTACCTTACTAATGCTCGCAGTAGCACCTGGGTATTTGATACTGGTTCTGTTGCTAACATTTGCAACTCGAAACAGGGACTACGGATTAAGCGAAGATTAGCTAAGGACGAGGTGACGATGCGCGTGGGAAATGGTTCCAAAGTCGATGTGATCGCAGTCGGCACGCTACCTCTACATCTACCATCGGGATTAGTTTTAGACCTGAATAATTGTTATTTGGTGCCTGCGTTGAGCATGAACATTATATCTGGATCTTGTTTGATGCGAGACGGTTATTCATTTAAATCAGAGAATAATGGTTGTTCTATTTATATGAGTAATATCTTTTATGGTCATGCACCCTTGAAGAGTGGTCTATTTTTATTAAATCTCGATAGTAGTGATACACATATTCATAATGTTGAAGCCAAAAGATGCAGAGTTGATAATGATAGTGCAACATATTTGTGGCACTGCCGTTTAGGTCATATCAGTGTAAAACGCATGAAGAAACTCCATACTGATGGACTTCTGGAATCACTTGATTATGAATCACTTGGTACTTGCGAACCGTGCCTCATGGGCAAGATGACCAAAACACCGTTCTCCGGATCTATGGAGAGAGCAACAGATTTGTTGGAAATCATACACACAGATGTATGTGGTCCGATGAATGTTGAGGCTCGTAGCGGATATCGTTATTTCCTCACCTTCACAGATGATTTGAGCAGATATGGGTATATCTACTTGATGAAGCACAAGTCTGAAACATTTAAAAAGTTCAAAGAATTTCAGAGTGAAGTAGAAAATCATCGTAACAAGAAAATAAAGTTTCTACGATCTGATCGTGGAGGAGAATATTTGAGTTACGAGTTTGGTTTACATTTGAAACAATGTGGAATAGTTTCGCAACTCACGCCACCTGGAACACCACTGCGAAATGGTGTGTCCGAACGTCGTAATCATACTTTACTTGATATGGTGCGATCTATGATGTCTCTTACCGATTTACCGCTATCGTTTTGGGGTTATGCTTTAGAGACGGCCGCATTCACGTTAAATAGGGCACCATCAAAATCCGTTGAGACGACACCTTATGAACTGTGGTTTGGCAAGAAACCAAAGTTGTCGTTTCTCAAAGTTTGGGGCTGCGATGCTTATGTGAAGAAACTTCAACCAGATAAGCTCGAACCCAAATCGGAGAAATGTGTCTTCATAGGATACCCAAAGGAGACAATTGGGTACACCTTCTATCACAGATCTGAAGGCAAGATTTTCATTGCTAAAATCGGATCCTTTCTAGAGAAGGAGTTTCTCTCGAAAGAAGTGAGTGGGAGGAAAGTAGAACTTGATGAGATAACTGTATCTACTCCCTTATTGGAAAGTAGTTCATCACAAGAACCGGTTCCTGTGACAACTACACCAATTAGTGAGGAAGCTAATGATATTGATCATGAAACTTCAGATCAAGTTTCTACTGAACCTCGTAGGTCTACCAGAGTAAGATCCGCACCAGAGTGGTACGGAAATCCTATTCTGGAAGTCATGTTACTAGACCATGATGAACCTACGAACTATGAGGAAGCGATGATGAGCCCAGATTCCGCAAAATGGCTAGAGGCCATGAAATCTGAGATAGGATCCATGTATGAAAACAAAGTATGGACTTTGGTTGACTTGCCGGATGATCGGCAAGCCATTGAGAATAAATGGATCTTTAAGAAGAAGACTGACGCTGATGGTAATGTTACTGTCTACAAAGCTCGACTTGTTGCAAAAGGTTTTCGACAAGTTCAAGGGGTTGACTACGATGAGACTTTCTCACCCGTAGCGATGCTTAAGTCTGTCCGAATCATGTTGGCTATTGCTGCATTTCATGATTATGAAATTTGGCAAATGGATGTCAAAACTGCATTCTTGAATGGATTTCTAGAAGAAGAGTTGTATATGATGCAACCTGAAGGTTTTGTTGATCCAAAAGGTGCTGACAAAGTGTGCAAGCTCCAACGTTCCATTTATGGACTGGTGCAAGCATCTCGGAGTTGGAATAAATGTTTTGATAGTGTGATCAAAGCATATGGTTTTATACAGACTTTTGGAGAAGCCTGTATTTACAAGAAAGTGAGTGGGAGCTCTGTAGCATTTCTAGTTTTATATGTTGATGACATATTATTAATTGGAAATGATATAGAATTTCTGGATAGCATAAAGGGATACTTGAATAAAAGTTTTTCTATGAAAGACCTCGGTGAAGCTGCTTACATATTGGGCATCAAGATCTATAGAGATAGATCAAGACGCTTAATAGGACTTTCACAAAGTACATACCTTGACAAAATTTTGAAAAAGTTCAAAATGGATCAGGCAAAGAAAGGATTCTTGCCTGTGCTACAAGGTGTGAAGTTGAGTCAAACTCAATGCCCGACCACAGCAGAAGATAGAGAGAAAATGAAAGATGTTCCCTATGCTTCAGCCATAGGCTCTATCATGTATGCAATGCTGTGTACCAGACCTGACGTATGCTTAGCAATAAGCTTGGCAGGTAGGTACCAAAGTAATCCAGGAGTGGATCACTGGACAGCGGTCAAGAACATCCTGAAATACCTGAAAAGGACTAAGGATATGTTTCTCGTATATGGAGGTGACAAAGAGCTAGTCGTAAATGGTTACGTCGATCCAAGCTTTGACACTGATCCGGACGATTCTAAATCGCAGACCGGATACGTGTTTTTATTAAACGGTGGAGCTGTAAGTTGGTGCAGTTCTAAACAAAGCGTCGTGGCGGGATCTACATGTGAAGCGGAGTACATAGCTGCTTCTGAAGCAGCAAATGAAGGAGTCTGGATGAAGGAGTTCATTTCCGATCTAGGTGTCATACCTAGTGCATCGGGACCAATGAAGATCTTCTGTGACAATACTGGTGCAATTGCCTTGGCAAAGGAATCCAGATTTCACAAGAGGACCAAGCACATCAAGAGACGCTTCAATTCCATTCGGGACCAAGTCCAAGTGGGAGACATAGAGATTTGCAAGATACATACGGATCTGAATGTTGCAGACCCGTTGACTAAGCCTCTCTCACGAGCAAAACATGATCAGCACCAAGACTCCATGGGTGTTAGAATCACTACTATGTAATCTAGATTATTGACTCTAGTGCAAGTGGGAGACTGAAGGAAATATGCCCTAGAGGCAATAATAAAGTTATTATTTATTTCCTCATATCATGATAAATGTTTATTATTCATGCTAGAATTGTATTAACCGGAAACATGATACATGTGTGAATACATAGACAAACATATAGTCACTAGTATGCCTCTACTTGACTAGCTCATTAATCAAAGATGGTTATGTTTCCTAACCATTGACATGTGTTGTCATTTGATTAATGGGATCACATCATTAGGAGAATGAGGTGATTGACATGACCCATCCCGTTAGCTTAGCACTTGATCGTTTAGTATTCTGCCATTGCTTCCTTCATGACTTATACATGTTCTTGTAACTATGAGAATTGTGTAACTCCCGTTTACCGGAGGAACACTTTGGGTACTACCAAACGTCACAACGTAACTGGGTGATTATAAAGGAGTACTACAGGTGTCTCCGAAGGTACATGTTGAGTTAGCATAATTCGAGATTAGGTTTTGTCACTCCGATTGTCGGAGAGGTATATCTGGGCCCTCTCGGCAATGCTCATCACCTAAGCCTTGCAAGCATGTAACTAATGAGTTAGTTATAAGATGAAGTATTACAGAACGAGTAAAGAGACTTGTCGATAACGAGATTGAACTAGGTATTGGATACCGACGATCGAATCTCGGACAAGTAACATACCGATGACAAAGGGAACAACGCATGTTGTTATGCGGTTTGACCGATAAAGATCTTCGTAGAATATGTAGGAACCAATATGGGCATCCAGGTCCCGCTATTGGTTATTTACCAGAGATGTGTCTCAGTCATGTCTACATCGTTCTCGAACCGTAGGGTCCGCACGCTTAAGGTTTCGATGACAGTTATATTATGAGTTTATGTATTTTGATGTACCGAAGGTTGTTCGGAGTCCCGGATATGATTACGGACATGACGAGGAGTCTCGAAATGGTCGAGACATAAAGATTGATATATTGGACGGATATATTTGGACACCGGAAAGGTTCCGGAGAAGTTTGGAGCCCCGGGAGGTTACCGGAACCCCCCGGGAGGTATATGGGCCTTATTGGGCCCATGTAGGAGGAAGAGAGAAGGAACAAGGGAAGGGGGCGCGCCCCCCCAAGCCCAATCCGAATTGGGGAGGGGGGGCGGCCCCCCTTTCCTTTCTCCTTCCCCCTCTTCCTATTACTACTACTAGTACTACTTCCTAATGCTAGTACTCTTTCCTTCCCCCTCCAAATAAGATAAGGAAAAGAGAGGGAAACCTACTTGGAGTAGGTTTCCCCCTCCTCATGGCGCGCCCCCCTAGGGCCGGCCACCTCCTCCCTCCCTCCTTTATATACGGGGGTAGGGGGGCACCCTAGAACACACAAGTTGATCATTGATCGTTCCTTAGCCGTGTGCGGTGCCCCCCTCCACGATATTACACCTCGGTCATATTGTAGCGGTGCTTAGGCGAAGCCCTGCAACAGGCGAACATCAAGATCGTCACCACGCCGTCGTGCTGACGGAACTCCCCCTCGGCGCCTCTGCTGGATCGGAGATCGAGGGTGCGTCATCGAGCTATACGCGTGTCAAGAACTCGGAGGTGCCGGAGTAACGGTACTTGGATCGGTTGAACCGGAGGACGTACGACTACTTCCTCTACGTTGCGTCAACGCTTCCGCTTCGGTCTACGAGGGTATGTAGACGACACTCTCCCCTCGTTGCTATATCATCACCATGATCTTGCGTGTGCGTAGGAAATTTTTTGAAATTACTACGTTCCCCAACAGTCTTCACCTTCCTTTTGGGTATAACCCTTAGCCACGAGCTGAGCCTTGTACTTTTCAATAGTACCATCAGGCCTAAGCTTCTTCTTGAATACCCATTTGCATCCTATAGGTTTGCACCCATAAGGACGATCAGTTATCTCTCAAGTTTCATTCTTCAAGATGGAATCCATCTTGCTATGAACCGCTTCCTTCCAGTAGTCAGCATCTTCAGATGCATAGGCCTCTGAAATAGAACTGGGAGTGTCATGTATGAGGTACACAAGAAAATCATCACCAAAGGACTTTGCAGTCCTCTGTCTCTTGCTCCTAATAGGAACTTCATTGTTCTCCTCCACAGGACTTTCAAAGTGTTCCATCGAAATTGTAGGTTCGGTAATTGTAACTGGTTCCCGATTCGATGAACTAGGCATCTCCTGATTAGATGAGGTAGCCATATCCTTCATGGGAAAGATATCTTCAAAGAAAGTTGCATCATTCGACTCCATGATCGTACCGACATGCATGTCAGGTACCTCAGATTTTACAACCAATAATCTATAGCCAATGCTATGAAAAGCATATCCCAGGAAAACACAATCCACAGTCTTTGGTCCAAGCTTCCACTTCTTTGAAATTGGAGCATTGACTTTCGCCAAACAACCCCATGTTCGCAGATAAGAGAGTTTTAACCTTTTCTTCTCCCATTCCTCGAATGGAGTTATCTCTTTGTTCTCTGTGGGGACTCGGTTCAGGACATGACATGCTGTCAATATCGCCTCCCCCCACCACGCCTTGGAGAGACCCGATGTATCTAACATGGCGTTAACCAAATCAGTTAGAGTACGGTTCTTTCTTTCGGCCACCCCATTTGACTGAGGTGAGTAGGGAGGCGTCCTCTCATGGATTATACCATGTTCCGCACAAAAAGCATCAAACTCATTGGAAAAATAATCCCCACCACGGTCGGACCTAAGCCTCTTGATTTTCCGATCAAGTTGGTTTTCCACTTCAGCTTTATAGATCTTGAAAAAGTTCAAAGCCTCATCCTTAGATTTCAGAAGATACACACGACAGTATCTAGTGGAGTCATCAATTAACGTCATGAAATATGTCTTTCCACCTTTTGTCAACACACCGTTCATTTCACATAGATCTGAATGTATGAGCTCTAGTGGTGGAAGATTTCTTATTTCCGCAGTCGTGCGAGACTTACGAGGTTGCTTAGCTTGCACACACACTTGACACTTAGATCCCTTGACGGTGGTGAAACTAGGGATTAAGTTCAACTTCGCTAGTCGCGACATGCAACCAAAGTTAACATGACAAAGACGTGAATGCCACACATTGGATTCACTATTGTTGCAAATATGATTAACAACTTTATTGCAAACGTCTGATAAGGATAAACGAAACAAGCCTCCTGACTCATAGCCTTTACCAACAAAGGTTCCATACTTGGATATTAAAAATTTATTCGACTCAAAGATAAGCTTGTAGCCATCTCTACACAGAAGAGATCCGCTAACAAGATTTTTATTGACGGAGGGGACATAATGCACGTTCTTCAGCCGCACGATCTTCCCCGAAGTAAATTTCAGATCTACCGTGCCAACACCACGAACAGAAGCACTTGAACCGTTGCCCATCAGCACGGTTGAAGTCCCTGCGGTCTGATAAGACGAAAACATGGAAATATCACCGCATACATGCACATTATCACCCGTGTCAATCAACCAGTCAGGAGAATGACATACTGAAAGAATAGTGGGAAATATACCATACCCAACATCCTTCATGTCAGTGTCTCCAATGACAACATTAGCGGTCTTGCCGCCTTTCCTAGGATGACGCTTGTCATAGCGATTAGGACAACTAGGAGCCCAATGATCAGGATCCCCGCACACATGACAAGCACCTTTCTTCTTGCCATTCTTCTTCTTGAAGTTCGTGTGTTGCACAGCCTTGTTCTTCCCATCAAACTTTACTTTTCCATCAAACTTGCCCTTGTTCTTGAACTTGTGGGGCTGGAAGTTCTGCTTCTGTACCACACTGGCACTAGATCCTCCCTCAATACCTCGAGCACATGTGTCCTTTGCTCTCGCCTTTTCTTTCACATCAAGAGTGCCAATGAGATTCGGGACGGAAAACTCCTGCCTCTTATGCTTCAACAAGGTAGCAAAGTTCCTCCATGAAGGGGGAAGCTTAGTGATGATACCTCCGGCAACAAACTTGTCCGGTAGCATACAACTGAAGTGCTCAAGTTCTCTAGCAAATGACTGTATCTCATGAGCTTGCTCAACCACGGAGCGCTCTTCAGTCATCCTGTAATCATAGAATTGCTCCATGATGTACAGCTCAGTGCCAGCATCCGAGACCCCAAACTTGGCCGCGAGTGCATCCCACATATCTTTTCCATTATCAATTGACGCATAAGCATCAACTATGTTCTCACCAAAAACACTCAAGAGAGCAGCCTTAAACAGAGTATCTATTTTCTGAAAAGCTTGTGCCTGTTGAGCATCAAGCTCTCCTTCAGGTTTGCCGAGAGTGGCGTCACAGCAACTCATGGTTTGAAACCATAAGACTGCTCTCACGCGCCACCTCTTATAGTGGATACCCTCAAACATAGGAGGTCTCATGGAAGCAGCAAAACCACTTGGGGTAAATTTCCTATAATAAGGTTTTTGGATTATTGGAAATATAAGCAATTTACCAAATGATTTTATTAACAGAAATACTAGATAAAGCATGACTAATATAGTAGAGATAGAACAAGTCATGCGTTCTGACAGAGAGAAGGTAAATAGCTTCTGCATATATGAACCGTAGCCTATCATATCTAAAGCAGACAGTATAGCAAGTAGCATATATGAAGTAGAACCTATCATGTGTAGGACAAGGACTAGAACAAGGAACTGCGGCAGAATCTTTAACAGGAAAGACAAGAACACGTACGGGACATCAGCAGCAGAAGCGCTGGACTTGGGGTCAATGTCCTCGCCTGCCATGTAGTCGAGGAGGTTGTGGACGTCGGGGAAGAAGTCGTCGGCGACCGGATCGTCCGTGATGAAGCAGCCAGTAGTTGCGCTGAGCGCTCCCCAAAAACCTTATCACCCTTCTCCCGTACATAAGGAGGTCCAACTCCCACTAAACTAGCAATGTGGGACTATACTTTAGTAGTATCCCTTGCCTTGCACAAATGGGCTAAGTGGGCCTTTAAGATTTATTAGGAATTTCTGAAATAGTTATTGGGCTGCCCAAAATAGACTAAATTCCAGCATGTAACATGGTTGCAGATTGGAGAGCTAACATGCCGCAGTAACCAAACTCACCACGAGTCAGTTCTGGGCTAAGCAGAAGGAAATCATCTTATTTGACCATTTGTTCTCTATGTATTTTTTTCTACGTATCAAACCCAATGAATCGACTATTCAATCAGTAAAAACCTGAACATGAAACGCCCATGCACCTAGGAGGAGCCGCGACACCTACCACGTGGAACCATGCTAGAGAGAATTAAATCACTTGATCAGTCACCACATATAGATATTCAAGATCCAATGTGAGGCTTTTCCAAATGATTTCTATGGTACAATGCTAGAGGGAATTCACCACCTATCTTAATCAATAAAATTGCCGAGCTCCTCATCAATAAGGCATAATTAGTCGTTAGTCTAACCAGGACTATGTGTTTGTAGTAGTAGCTATCTAGCCATGTCTCTCTTTTGTACGAGTTTGTCCAAACCAAGAAAGTAAAATGGATTTCTTTAACAGCAATTTCATTAGAAGATTGCGTTGCGCATCACTTAAAATCAGACAGCTTGATGCCTCTTGTTTTCACTTTTAGTGTATGAGTAGTAAAGAAAGTGAGAAGATCATGTGCATGTACGTAACTTAACCAAGAAAAGGATGACCATGACACGATGAACATGAGTGATTCGGTGAACTCATATACTTCTCAGAGAGAGAGAGAGAGAGAGAGAGAGAGATAGATAGA
>NC_041390.1:57519251-57534387 GCF_002162155.2 Triticum dicoccoides | reverse complement strand
AGAGAGAGAGAGAGAGAGAGAGAGAGAGAGAGAGATGTGAATGAGAGGGAGGTACATGGTTTTTATTTCTCTCCTATGATGTGCTCTATATAAGTCACCATATTGATATGCATATTGAAACAACCACATGTCTGATGCGGTGCAGATCTTTTGGGCAGATGCAGTCACGTGACCCAATAAATTTTCATATCACGACATCACCCTATGAACGATATATAGTGCTACATGATCGATCTCTTTTCATGCTTTGACTTGACACTTTTCACACATCTGTATGTATGCGTAAACTAAAGCTAAACAATGTATTCCCTCCGTCCGGAAATACTTGTCGAAGAAATGGATAAAAATGAATGTATCTAGAACCAAAATACATCTAGATACATCCATTTCTCCGATAAATATTTATGGACGGAGGAAGTAATAATTTTTGGGTGCTAGAATGGGCTTGGAAGGCAAACGGAATGCCAAAACTCAAGAGAGGTGCCTTGGGTGTAAGAAAGCTACACGACCAATATGCACAAACTAGAAAGTGCATGCCTGGATGAGTATGGTCTCTAGGAACTAGAAAGGACTCCGTACTTCTGCGCACAACCTTTCATCTAGGTTAGGCATTGTTTAGTCATTCAAAAAATTGCTACGTCTTTGTGCTGATGCTTTCGATGTTGGTCACTCTGCTGGGTAGAGGCACAAAAGAATTACATGTATATATGCTGGTGTCAAGCGTGGCTGGCCTCGTTGGTGTCTTGGTGACCTCATGGATGTAAAAAAAAATCTAGCTAATGCAAATGGTAGAATAGTTGTTGATTCCCGTAAAGAAAAAGTAAGATGTGTACACAGTGTTGTGTGCTCAAGTGGGCTTTTAACGTAAAAATTTGACCATGGATAATAAATAAAAAACAGTCAAAATTTGTTACTTCAAGTCCACGAGCCCACCCGGCCAACGTTTGTGTTGCAGGCAACAACACATACTCCCAGTGTTATGAGTCTGCCACATGACCAATACGCTACAAAACCATCAATCCACACACATGGTTCTTTGCTCTTCTTCAATGCCAATTTGACATTCAGCCCCCAATTGTGTAGCCGATAACCTTTTCCTTGATGGATGGACTTGTGTGCTTGTTCGTTGCGTCATGTCTATGCATTAATTTGTGCTTCTCTCATAAACTATTTTTTGTGAGAGATTTTTCAGTGTGGTTAAGTTAGTTTTGCGAGGAGCATTGCAATCCATTGCATTCCAATTACTTAATTTGCTTTCTACTCGGTTGCGCCACGCTTCACAAATTCATATTTATAAAATAATTAAGAAAAATATAATATAAATCCAAGGATATATGTGCTATTATATAAAGTATAAAGCAGTGAACAAAATTAAAGAAAAATTAAGATCTTTCCCATGCATGTACGTCGGCCAGTGTGTTAATTTTATTGACAACTAGACTTGCTCGTTGACTGATAGCATGGTTTAATTGATAGGATTTTCCGTTCCTCCCTAAGCCAAACAAATGATCAAGTACTCCGTTTCAGTTTACAAGTCCTGCGCGTATATCTAGGTTGCCAATTTTATCACCCTAATATAAACTATATAACACAAAAATTATACTGTTTGAAAATAGAACATCTGAAGTTTATATTGTTATATTTTTTGTAATATATGACTTGTATTAGGTTGGTCAAATTGACGACCTAAGAGTACGCGCACGCCCTGTAAACTGATAGAGAGGGACCATCACAACAATAAAGTTTACCCCATCCGTAAAACAGTGTGTTGTTCCTTTGCCCCAGTCACAGTGATTGGCCATGCAGGAGAATAAGACCGCTGGTTTGTCAATTTGTCAGCGACTAGCTAGTTCGTGGGCGGCCCTCCCCTCCCCCTCCCCTCCCGAGTCACCCCCCGCGTGGGCGGCCGGGAGGCCCCCAGATCCCGTCGGCCGGCCCTCCCCCACTCCTCCTCCTCCTCCCTCGCCGCCGTCCAAGGGCGCGGCCAGGCGAAGCCTGGTCGTCGTCGTCGTCGTCGGGTACTCGGGCCCTCTCGCTCGCGTGGGGCTGGCGCAGGCCGGCGCCCCCGGGGCCGGAGCGTGGCGGCGGGCCGGACGCCACGGCGGGTGGTGGCGGTGCCTCGACGACTTCGCTCCCCCGCGACAGGAGGCCTCGCGATCTGGTGCGTCGCGGTCGCCAGGGACGGCGGCGGCGTGACCGGATCGGTTCGCGGCGGCACGACCGGATCTATGCCCAAGCGTGGGCCTTGATCGCTGGTCTGCCGTCGGCACGGTGGCGGGTGCGACTCGTCGGCAGCTGGGCAGATTCGCCGGGATTCTACCCTTGTCTGATCCTTGACAGCACGGGCATCTCCGGGGGAAACCCTAGATCTCCTTGGGATCGAGCGATGATGGCGCTTTTGCATCGTAGTCCCTTTTTAGGGCATTGTTTTGGAGTTTACTCCGGTTGAAGGGACCAGCAACGTCGGTGGCGCACGTCTGGTGGAGCAACTGCCGATGAAAATCACGCCGACTACAGTCATGGCGGACGATGACATCGTCTTAGATGTCGTTTCCTTGTCGAGGCATCGTCGTTGCAGTCTGCGTCCTCAGGCTCGGGATGCTCCGGGGGAAACCCTAGATCTGGGTCTTCCGGGTCGGACGATGATGGCGTTTTATCGCTTTTCCTCCTGGGGGCATCGTTTTGGAGCAAGTGATGGCTAGGGGATGGTGGAGCGGTACTTCATCTCACACATTGATGGTGGCGGAGATCGGCGGCATGGCGTTGTGGAGGCTCGGCGTCCGATGCGCGGAGATGGACTCACGCAGGAGGAGGTAGCTGTCTGGCGTCATGGTGACGTCGATGTCAGAGTGGTCAGACAAAGTAGAAGCCTCAATATAATCTGAAGACGGACCTGTGGAAGATGGCGGCGACGACACACGAGTCCGTCCGACAGGATTGTGCCCCTGACCCGGTATATGTGGCTCGATTGGGGCTTCCGGCTTTTGATGTTAGGTTTAGGTGAGTGGTTTGGGTAGTGGCCCAGCTAGCATCCCTTCATTATATGGATAGGAGTAGCGGCATATGTTGCCAAAATGGTGGATTCAGGTATATTGTTTGTAATACTTTGTAAGGTCCTCGAGAATAATCAATAAAATGGCCTTATGCATCTCCCAGATGCAGAGGCCGGGGGTCATCCTCCTTTTCTAAAAAAACCGAATCTCTTTAACAGTAATTCCACTCGAAGATTTGCACATCACATAGATGGAAACCGGACAAATGAACGCCTCTTATTTTCATTTTTAGGGTTCGAGTCAGTGAAGGAATGCGAGAAGATGATGTGCACGTATGTCACTTAACCAAGAAACTGAGCCCTCGGATAGAGCGAAAATGATTGATTCGGTGAACTCGTACCTAAGGCCCTGTGCTGACTACATGTGTGTGTGTGAGAGAGAGATAGATAGATAGATAGAGAGAGAGAGGGGTGCCTGATTTTGATTTCTATCCTAAGCCATACCCTATATAAGTCACCATATTGAATAAAACAACATGGCTTAGGTGCGGTCCAGGTCTTTTTGATGGATGTGATCACGTGATCCAATAAATCCACATCACAATATCATTGCGTATGAACAATATAGTGCTACATATATATTCGTAGACTTAAGTTAAATAATGGAGCAGGGAAATCGTCAGATAAAGGGAAACAATGGTAATGCCAATCAAGTTGGCGCCTGGCTTAACGACTTCCTTGCAGTCAGCCCGCCCGTCTACAGCTCCTGCACAAACAATGGCAATGGTAACAATGAGTAAATTTGTGACAAGTTGTTCTGCTGAAGCTACATGCTACAAATTTACAATGCCATGACCATGTAGGGGAAATGTCAAATTTTCTGAAGATGCAATTTCGAATAAGTGCCATTTTTCACAATTCTCCACTCGACAGTCAGCACTACTACACGTAGACGACTAACTGAATTTCACTTCTATGCAATTCCCTTTTCCTTTTGATCAATGCAATGAAGCACTAAAATAACCTCAGATCTCTTTGGTTTTTCCTCACAAACAGGGGGAAATGTGCATCAATCAGGATAAGACAATGTTTCTCATCCTATCACAAGCAAGTTGTTTGATCAAATTTTAGTGATGAATATACTAATCGCGAGTAGCGGATCTAGCCCAATGGGCCAGGGTGGGCCAACAATAGAAGTGTTCATAAAAAATATTTTTTTCTTAATATTTTTTACCCTTTTTCCTATGCTATAAAGCTATTCCAAAAATGCCAGGGTGGGCCGTGGCCCACCCTGTCCACCCTCTACCTCCGCCACTGCTAATCGCACGAGACATTACCAATGCAGTGGGCTAACCCACTTGATTCATTTTCTGCTACGGCAAAATCTAACCGAGAAAGAACATTATCACTTAAATCAAATTTATCACGGGTGGCATCACGGGAATGGGGAGAGAGGGGAGGAAGGAGGCGCACGGCGGCGGCTGCCATACACGGTGAGTAGGTGACAAACGAACTGGGACGACGCCACTGGGGGAGTGGGAGTCGAGCAACAGCGGCCATACGATCGTCGGTGAGATGGTCATGGTCGTCTATTCTTACCGGGTAGGGGCCGGGCTCGAGTGGCTGCTGTGAGATTGTCAGCCCACTAGGCCTAGTGGCACATACTTTTTTTTCCTTCCCTATAAGAGAAATAAATTAGTTTGCTTTTTATCTAAAAATGTCATCCTACAAAAGAACCCATCAACTTGTTATCCCCAACCATAAAATGTGTTATCAATTTGTTCCTTAGAAAAAAGAATTGTTCCTTAGAAACAATGTATCTCTTTTAGTTCAATCATGGTGCATGTTGCGGAAAATTATACGCTAGTCGTCCGGTGAACCGATTGGTTTTCTCACAGTTAACAGTCGATTTATAGTCAGGAGATAGGGAAAAATTATGTTAGTCCGTAACATAAAGTGTGTGTGTGTTGGGGAACGTTGCAGAAAATTAAAAAATTTCCTACGGTCTCACCAAGATCCATCTATGAGTTCATCTAAGCAACGAGTCAAGGGAGTGAGTTTGCATCTACATACCACTTGTAGATCGAGTGCGGAAGCGTTCAAGAGGATGGTGATGAGGGAGTCGTACTCGCCGTGATTCGGATCACCGATGACCAAGTGCTGAACGGACAGCACCTCCGCGTTCAACACACGTACGGGACGGACGACGTCTCCTCCGTCTTGATCCAGCAAGGAGGAAGGAGAGGATGAGGAAGACAGCTCCAATGGCAGCACGACGGCGTGGTGCAGTTGGTGCAGAAGTACTCCGACAGGGCTTCGCCGAGCACGTGCGGAGGAGGAGAGGTGTTGGGGAGGGGAGGGGCTGCGCCTTGGCTTGTGTTCTCGCAGCCCTCCCCTCACCCGTCTATATATAGGAGGAGAGGGGCAAGGGGGCCGGCCCTCTAGGGGAAACCCTAGAGGGGGGCGGCGGCCAAAGGGAGAGGGGAAGAGGGGTGGCTTGCCCCCCAAGCTAGGGGGCGCCCCCTTTAGGGTTTCCCCTCCCCTTGCCCTAGCCGCATGGGCCTAGGTGGGGAGGCGCGCCCAGCCCACTAGGGGCTGGCTCCCTCTCCCACACAGCCCATGTGGCCCCCCGGGAGGGGTGGCCCCACCCGGTGGACCCCCGGAACCCTTCCGGTGGCCCCGGTACAATACCGGTATGCCATCGAAACTTTCCGGTGTCCGTTTAACCACTTTTCTTATATAAATCTTTACCTCCGGACCATTCCGGAACTCCTCGTGACGTCCGAGATCTCATCCGGGACTCCGAACAACATTCGGTAATCACATATTTGTCTTCCTGATAACCCTAGCGTCACCGAACCTTAAGTGTGTAGACCCTACGGGTTCGGGAGACATGCAGACATGACCGAGACGACCTCAGGTCAATAACCAACAGCGGGATCTGGATACCCATGTTGGCTCCCACATGCTCCTCGATGTTGTCATCGGATGAACCACGATGTCGAGGATTCGATCAAACCCCGTATGCAATTCCCTTTGTCAATCGGTACGCTACATGCCCGAGACTTGATCGTCGGTATCCCAATACCTCGTTCAGTCTCGTTACCGGCAAGTCACTTTACTCGTACCGTAATGCATGATCCCGTGACCAGACACTTGGCGACCTTGAGCTCATTATGATGATGCACTACCGAGTGGGCCCAGTGATACCTCTCCGTAACACGGAGTGACAAATCCCAGTCTTGATCTGTGTCAACCCAACAGACACTTTCGGAGGTACCTGTAATGCACCTTTATAGTCACCCAGTTACGCTGTGACGTTTGGTACACCCAAAGCACTCCTACGGTATCCGGGAGTTACACGATCTCATGGTCTAAGGAAGAGATACTTGACATTGGAAAAGCTCTAGCAAATGAACTAACCGACCTTTGTGCTATGCTTAGGATTGGGTCTTGTCCATCACATCATTCTCCTAATGATGTGATCCCGTTATCAACGACATCCAATGTCCATAGCCAGGAAACCATGACTATCTGTTGATCACAACGAGCTAGTCAACTAGAGGCTCACTAGGGACATATTGTGGTCTATGTATTCACACGTGTATTACGATTTCCGGATAATACAGTTATAGCATGAATAAAAGACTATTATCATGAACAAAGAAATATAATAATAACACTTTTATTATTGCCTCTAGGGCATATTTCCAACAGTCTCCCACTTGCACTAGAGTCAATAATCTAGTTACATTGTGATGAATCGAACACCCATAGAGTTCTGGTGTTGATCATGTTTCGCTCGCGAGAGAGGTTTAGTCAACGGATCTGCGACATTCAGATCCGTATGTACTTTGCAAATTTCTATGTCTCCATCTTGAACATTCTCACGGATGGAGTTGAAACGACGCTTGATGTGCCTGGTCTTCTTGTGAAATTTGGGCTCCTTCGCAAGGGCAATAGCTCCAGTATTGTCACAGAAAAGTTTGATCGGCCCCGACGCATTGGGTATGACTCCTAGGTCGGTGATGAACTCCTTCACCCAAATAGCTTCATGCGCTGCCTCCGAGGCTGCCATGTACTCCGCTTCACATGTAGATCCCGCCACCACGCTCTGCTTGCAGCTGCACCAGCTTACTGCTCCACCATTCAACATATACACGTATCCGGTTTGTGACTTAGAGTCATCCAGATCTGTGTCGAAGCTAGCGTCGACGTAACCCTTTACGACGACCTCTTCGTCACCTCCATAAACGAGAAACATGTCTTTTGTCCTTTTCAGGTACTTCAGGATATTCTTGACCGCTGTCCAGTGTTCCTTGCCGGGATTACTTTGGTACCTTCCTACCAAACTTACGGCAAGGTTTACATCAGGTCTGGTACACAACATGGCATACATAATAGATCCTATGGCTGAAGCATAGGGGATGACACTCATCTCTTCTATATCTTTTGCCGTGGTCGGGCATTGAGCCGAGCTCAATCTCACACCTTGCAATACAGGCAAGAACCCTTTCTTGGACTGATCCATTTTGAACTTCTTCAAAATCTTATCAAGGTATGTGCTTTGTGAAAGACCTATGAGGCGTCTCGATCTATTTCTATAGATCTTGATGCCTAATATATAAGCAGCTTCTCCAAGGTCCTTCATTGAAAAACACTTATTCAAGTAGGCCTTAATGCTGTCCAAGAATTCTATATCATTTCCCATCAAAAGTATGTCATCTACATATAATATGAGAAATGCTACAGAGCTCCCACTCACTTTCTTGTAAACGCAGGCTTCTCCATAAGTCTGCATAAACCCAAACGCTTTGATCATCTCATCAAAGCGAATATTCCAACTCCGAGATGCTTGCACCAGCCCATAAATGGATCGCTGGAGCTTGCATACTTTGTTAGCGTTCTTAGGATCGACAAAACCTTTCGGCTGCATCATATACAGTTCTTCCTTAAGATAACCGTTAAGGAATGCCGTTTTGACATCCATCTGCCATATCTCATAATCATAGTATGCGGCAATTGCTAACATGATTCGGACGGACTTAAGCTTCGCTACGGGAGAGAAAGTCTCATCGTAGTCAATCCCTTGAACTTGCCGATAACCCTTAGCGACAAGTCGAGCTTTATAGATGGTGACATTACCATCCGTGTCCGTCTTCTTCTTAAAGATCCATTTGTTTTCTATCGCTCGCCGATCATCGGGCAAGTCAGTCAAAGTCCATACTTTGTTTTCATACATGGATTCTATCTCGGATTTCATGGCTTCTAGCCATTTGTTGGAATCTGGGCCCGCCATCGCTTCTTCATAGTTCGAAGGTTCACCATTGTCTAACAACATGATTTCCAGGACAGGGTTGCCGTACCACTCTGGTGCGGAACGTGTCCTTGTGGACCTACGAAGTTCAGTAGCAACTTGATCCGAAGTACCTTGATCATCATCATTATTTTCCTCTTCAGTTGGTGTAGGCATCACAGGAACATTTTCCTGGGCTGCACTACTTTCCGGTTCAAGAGGTAGTACTTCATCGAGTTCTACTTTCCTCCCACTTACTTCTTTCGAGAGAAACTCTTTTTCCAGAAAGGATCCGTTCTTGGCAACAAAGATCTTGCCCTCGGATCTTAAGTAGAAGGTATACCCAATGGTTTCCTTAGGGTATCCTATGAAGACGCATTTTTCCGACTTGGGTTCGAGCTTTTCAGGTTGAAGTTTCTTGACATAAGCATCGCATCCCCAAACTTTTAGAAACGACAGCTTAGGTTTCTTCCCAAACCATAATTCATATGGTGTCGTCTCAACGGATTTAGACGGTGCCCTATTTAAAGTGAATGTAGTTGTCTCTAGAGCGTATCCCCAAAATGATAGTGGTAAATCGGTAAGAGACATCATAGATCGCACCATATCTAATAGAGTGCGATTACAACGTTCGGACACACCCTTACGCTGAGGTGTTCCAGGCGGCGTTAGTTGTGAAACGATTCCACATTTTCTTAAGTGTGTACCAAATTCGTGACTTAAGTATTCTCCTCCACGATCTGATCGTAGGAATTTTATCTTTCGGTCACGTTTATTCTCTACCTCATTCTGAAATTCCTTGAACTTTTCAAAGGTCTCAGACTTGTGTTTCATTAAGTAGACATACCCATATCTATTCAAGTCATCAGTGAGAGTGAGAACATAACAATATCCTCCGCGAGCCTCAACGCTCATTGGACCGCACACATTGGTATGTATGATTTCCAACAAGTTGGTTGCTTGCTCCATTGTTCCGGAGAACGGAATCTTGGTCATCTTGCCCATGAGGCATGGTTCACATGTGTCAAATGATTCATAATCGAGAGACTCTAAAAGTCCATCAGCATGGAGCTTCTTCATGCGCTTGACACCAATGTGACCAAGGCGGCAGTGCCACAAGTATGTGGGACTATCGTTATCAACTTTACATCTTTTGGTATTCACGCTATGAATATGTGTAGTATTACGCTCGAGATTCATTAAGAATAAACCATTGACCATCGGAGCATGACCATAAAACATATCTCTCATATAAATCGAACAACCATTATTCTCAGACTTAAATGAGTAGCCATCTCATATTAAACGAGATCCAGATACAATGTTCATGCTCAAACTTGGTACTAAATAACAATTATTAAGGTTCAAAACTAATCCCGTGGGTAAATGTAGAGGTAGCGTGCCGACGGCGATCACATCGACTCTGGAACCATTCCCGACGCGCATCGTCACCTCGTCAGTCTCCGCTTATTCCGCAGCCCCTGCTGTGAGTTACAAATATGAGCAACGGCACCGGTATCAAATACCCAGGAGTTACTACGAGTACTGGTAAGGTACACATCAATTACATGTATATCGAATATACCTTTAGTGTTGCGGGCCTTCTTATCCGCTAAGTATTTGGGGCAGTTCCGCTTCTAGTGACCCTTCCCCTTGCAATAAAAGCACTCAGTCTCAGGCTTAGGTCCATTCTTTGACTTCTTCCCGGCAACTGGCTTACCGGGCGCGGCAACCTCTTTGCCGTCCTTCTTGAAGTTCTTCTTACCCTTGCCCTTCTTGAACTTAGTGGTCTTATTGACCATCAACACTTGATGTTCTTTCTTGATTTCAACCTCTGCTGACTTCAGCATAGAAAATACTTCAGGAATGGTCTTTACCATCCCCTGCATATTGTAGTTCATCACAAAGCTCTTGTAGCTTGGTGGGAGCGACTGAAGGATTCTGTCAATGACTGCCTCATCAGGGAGGTTAATATTCAGCTGGGTCATACGGTTGTGCAACCCAGACATCTTGAGTATGTGCTCACTGACAGAACTATTTTCCTCCATCTTACAACTATAGAACTTGTCGGAGATGTCATATCTCTCGACTCGGGCGTGAGCTTGGAAAACTAGTTTCAGCTCTTCGAACATCTCATATGCTCCGTGATGCTCAAAACGCTTTTGGAGCCCCGGTTCTAAGCTGTAAAGCATGCCGCACCGAACGAGGGAGTAATCATCAGCACGAGACTGCCAAGCATTCATAATGTCTTGGTTCTCTGGGACGGGAGCGTCACCTAGCGGTCCTTCTAGGACATATTGTTTCCTGGCAGCTATAAGGATGATCCTCAAGTTCCGGACCCAGTCCGTATAGTTGCTGCCATCATCTTTCAGCTTGGTTTTCTCTAGGAATGCGTTGAAGTTCAAGTTGACATGAGCGTTGGCCATTTGATCTACAAGACATATTTGCAAAAGGTTTTAGACTAAGTTCATGATAATTAAGTTCATCTAATCAAATTATTGAATGAACTCCCACTTAGATTAGACATCTCTCTAGTCATCTAAGTGTTACACGATCCGAGTCGACTAGGCCGTGTCCGATCATCACGTGAGACGGACTAGTCATCGTCGGTGAACATTCTCATGTTGATCGTATCTTCCATACGACTCATGTTCGACCTTTCGGTCTCCGTGTTCCGAGGCCATGTCTGTACATGCTAGGCTCGTCAAGTTAACCTAAGTGTTTTTGCATGTGTAAAACTGTCTTACACCCGTTGTATGTGAACGTAAGGATCTATCACACCCGATCATCACGTGGTGCTTCGAAACGACGAACTTTAGCAACGGTGCACAGTTAGGGGGGAACACTTTCTTGAAATTGTTATAAGGGATCATCTTATTTACTATCGTTGTCCTAAGTAAACAAGATGCATAAACATAATAAACATCACATGCAATTATATAAAGTAGTGACATGATATGGCCAATATCATATAGCTCCTTTGATCTTCATCTTCGGGGCTCCATGATCATCTTGTCACCGGCATGACACCATGATCTCTATCATCGTGTCTTCATGAAGTTGTCACGCCAACGACTACTTCTACTTCTATGACTAACACATTTAGCAATAAAGTAAAGTAGTTTACATGGCGTTCTTCGATGACACGCTGGTCATACAAAAATAAAGACAACTCCTATGGCTCCTGCCGGTTGTCATACTCATCGACATGCAAGTCGTGATTCCTATTACAAGAACATGATCTCATACATCACAATATATCATTCATCATTCATCACAACTTCTGGACATATCACATCACATGATCAATCGCTGCAAAAACAAGTTAGACGTCCTCTAATTGTTGTTGCATCTTTTACGTGGCTGCAATTGGGTTCTAGCAAGAACGTTTTCTTACCTACGAATAACCACAACGTGATCTTGTCAACTTCTATTTACCCTTCATAAGGACCCTTTTCATCGAATCCGCTCCAACTAAAGTGGGAGAGACAGACACCCGCCAGCCACCTTATGCAACTAGTGCATGTCAGTCGGTGGAACCGGTCTCACGTAAGCGTACGTGTAAGGTTGGTCCGGGCCACTTCATCCCACAATACCGCTGAAGCAAGATAAGACTAGTAGCGGCAAGCAAGTTGAAAAGATCCACGCCCACAACAAAATTGTGTTCTACTCGTGCAAAAGAGAACTACGCATAGACCTAGCTCATGATGCCACTGTTGGGGAACGTTGCAGAAAATTAAAAAATTTCCTACGGTTTCACCAAGATCCATCTATGAGTTCATCTAAGCAACGAGTCAAGGGAGTGAGTTTGCATCTACATACCACTTGTAGATCGAGTGCGGAAGCGTTCAAGAGGATGGTGATGAGGGAGTCGTACTCGCCGTGATTCGGATCACCGATGACCAAGTGCTGAACGGACAGCACCTCCGCGTTCAACACACGTACGGGACGGACGACGTCTCCTCCGTCTTGATCCAGCAAGGAGGAAGGAGAGGATGAGGAAGACAGCTCCAATGGCAGCACGACGGCGTGGTGCAGTTGGTGCAGAAGTACTCCGACAGGGCTTCGCCGAGCACGTGCGGAGGAGGAGAGGTGTTGGGGAGGGGAGGGGCTGCGCCTTGGCTTGTGTTCTCGCAGCCCTCCCCTCACCCGTCTATATATAGGAGGAGAGGGGCAAGGGGGTCGGCCCTCTAGGGGAAACCCTAGAGGGGGGCGGCGGCCAAAGGGAGAGGGGAAGAGGGGTGGCTTGCCCCCCCAAGCTAGGGGGCGCCCCCTTTAGGGTTTCCCCTCCCCTTGCCCTAGCCGCATGGGCCTAGGTGGGGAGGCGCGCCCAGCCCACTAGGGGCTGGATCCCTCTCCCACACAGCCCATGTGGCCCCCCGGGAGGGGTGGCCCCACCCGGTGGACCCCCGGAACCCTTCCGGTGGCCCCGGTACAATACCGGTATGCCATCGAAACTTTCCGGTGTCCGTTTAACCACTTTTCTTATATAAATCTTTACCTCCGGACCATTCCGGAACTCCTCGTGACGTCCGAGATCTCATCCGGGACTCCGAACAACATTCGGTAATCACATACTTGTCTTCCTGATAACCCTAGCGTCACCGAACCTTAAGTGTGTAGACCCTACGGGTTCGGGAGACATGCAGACATGACCGAGACGACCTCAGGTCAATAACCAACAGCGGGATCTGGATACCCATGTTGGCTCCCACATGCTCCTCGATGTTGTCATCGGATGAACCACGATGTCGAGGATTCGATCAAACCCCGTATGCAATTCCCTTTGTCAATCGGTACGTTACATGCCCGAGACTCGATCGTCGGTATCCCAATACCTCGTTCAGTCTCGTTACCGGCAAGTCACTTTACTCGTACCGTAATGCATGATCCCGTGACCAGACACTTGGCCACCTTGAGCTCATTATGATGATGCACTATCGAGTGGGCCCAGTGATACCTCTCCGTAACACGGAGTGACAAATCCCAGTCTTGATCCGTGTCAACCCAACAGACACTTTCGGAGGTACCTGTAATGCACCTTTATAGTCACCCAGTTACGTTGTGACGTTTGGTACACCCAAAGCACTCCTACGGTATCCGGGAGTTACACGATCTCATGGTCTAAGGAAGAGATACTTGACATTGGAAAAGCTCTAGCAAACGAACTAACCGACCTTTATGCTATGCTTAGGATTGGGTCTTGTCCATCACATCATTCTCCTAATGATGTGATCCCGTTATCAACGACATCCAATGTCCATAGCCAGGAAACCATGACTATCTGTTGATCACAACGAGCTAGTCAACTAGAGGCTCACTAGGGACATATTGTGGTCTATGTATTCACACGTGTATTACGATTTCCGGATAATACAATTATAGCATGAATAAAAGACTATTATCATGAACAAAGAAATATAATAATAACACTTTTATTATTGCCTCTAGGGCATATTTCCAACAGTGTGTGTGTGTGTGTGTGTGTGTGAGAGAGAGAGAGAGAGAGAGAGAGAGAGAGAGAGAGCGTCTTCTTTGTTAGATTTGCGTGTCTTCTGACGACGATGGCCTGGTGGTGTAGTTGATATCATGAAAAATAAAGGTTTACTAGGTTCATCCTGAGACTGTCGAGTAACTAGTTCACATGGCTCGCCTTTTTCATCTTCTATGGTAGTTACATGAGGAATGAGCGGTTTGACAGTCCACCCATCAAGGATGTGATCTTGGTATAACTGATTCATGATTTTAGGTTTTGGGATCATTTCAGCTTGTGCAAATTTGGCCTTTTGCAATTAGTAGAGTCGAAACATGAAAAACAATCAAAAGACACATATTTTTAAAATAGTAGAGTTGATGATTTTGTTGTTGTTCATATCTTTTCGGTTGTTTGGATCTATCACAATTTCATTGGTTGTTGGATAAAGTCATAAATTGGACCAGACTGTCTCTCGGATAAAAAAATCAGAAATTGGCCACCCTGCCAGTTGTTAAGCTCAACGGCCAGCCCTGCCACCGGCCTGAAAAAATTGACAACAAAATTGGATGGTTTTATCAGGTTTTCATAATTGAGCAATTTAACTGGTAGAAATTAAGGTGTGTATGCTCATGCTAGATTGATGGGATTCTAACCAAGGTAACATGGTTCCGGACTGGAGAGGCAACATGCCGCAATAACCAAACTCGCCACAGGTAAGTCCTGGGCAAAATAGAAGGAAATCATCTTGTTTAACTTTTTTCTCTATGTAATTCTTTTCTACCTGTCGAACCCAACAAATCGGCGGTTTAACCGGTAAAAACATGAAGATGCCCCACCCAAGCACCTATGAGGAGCCCGCGCCACCCTACCATGTGGGGCCCTGCAGCTAGAAAGAATTAAATCGGTTGATCATACCTTATCATCACAAATTAAATCGATGTCGCCACACATAGATATTCACGATCCAAGGCGAGGCTTTTCCAAATCGTTTCTTCGGTACACTGCTAGAGGGAATTCGCCAATATCTTAATCAATAACATTGTCGAGGTGCTCGTCAATAAGGCGTGATTAGTCTACCCAGGAATACATGTTTGTAGTAGTAGCTATCTAGACATATCTCTCTTTTGTGCTCTCATGTTCAAATCATGGTTTGTCCAGACCAAACAAGTAAAATAGATTTCTTTAATAGTAATTTCACTAGAAGATATGCATAGCACATCTGTGGAAACCGGACAACTGAATGCCTCTTGTTTTCATATTTCGTGTTTGAGTCAGTAATGTGAGAAGATGTTGTGCATGTATGTAACTCAAGCAAGCAAATGATACGCATGACACAATGAAAATGGGTGATTCAGTGGACTCATAGAAGAGA
>NC_041390.1:57508905-57519045 GCF_002162155.2 Triticum dicoccoides | reverse complement strand
CATACTCTACATAAGTCACGATATTGATATGCATAATAAAACAAGATGGGTTAGGTGCGGTCTTGTTGGTGGATGTGATGAGGTGATCCAATAAATTTTCACATCACAATGTCACCCTATGAACGATATAATGCTACATGATCGATCTCTTTTCATGCTTTTTTTGCGGGGATCTCTTTTCATGCTTTGACTTCCCTTTTTCACGCATCTATATGCAGAGACTAAAGCTAAACAATGTGATAATACTTTTGAGGCTAAAATAGGCTTGGGAGGCAAACGGAATGCCAAAACTAGACATAGTTATCTGGGCTGTAAGCAAGCTACACGACCAATGTGCACAGACTGGCGTGCATGCTCTTCTTTTTGTTCCTGGTCTCTCTTAAGCATGCCTGGATGAGGATTGTCTCTGGGAACTAGAAGCTGCGGCGCACTTCCCCGTGCAGCTTTTCATTTAGGGATAGGCTGCCGTTTGTTTAGTCACTCGCAGCTTTGTTGCATCTTTGTGCTGATGCTTTCGGTGCTGGGCACTCTGCTGATAGAGAGTAGAGACACATAAAATTTACGCGTATGTATGCTGATGTTGAGCCCTATGGATGTAAACATTCTTCTACTTAATGAAAATGGGCAGAACAGTTGCCGGTTCATGCAAAAAAATAAAGATGTCTGCACTGCGTTGTGTGCCCAAGTGGACTTTTAAAGTAAAAAAAATCTGACTACTGCGTACACAGAAAATAGCCAAATTTTGTTACTCATAGTCCACTGGCCCACTCGCTCAACGCCTGTCTTGTAGGCAACATCTACTCCCACTGCCCCAAGTTTGCTGCATGATCAATATGCGACACAAGCATCAATCAACATAATGTTTCTCCTCTCTTCTCCAACACCAATTTAACATCCAGTACCCAGCTGCCGTAGGTTGTAGCCTTTTCCTGATGGATGGGCTTGTTTGCTTTTGTTGCGTTATGCCTATACGTTCATGTGTGCTCCTCTCATACATCATTATTCGTGAGAGATTTTTTGGGGTGGTTAGTCAGTTTTGCAAGGAGCATTGCATTTCGTTACATCTCTCTCTCTCTCTCTCTCTCTCTCTCTCTCTCTCTCCCTCTCTCTCTCTCAACATTTAATACAGAGAGAATATTAGATATGCCACGCCGTTCTCCCAACATTTCATGCCCAAGCCAGGTCACGACATGGTAATTTTCGATAAAGGTCACGACATGGTAATAGCCACACGAGACAGTGCACTCCCACGAGGCAGATACGGGAAAAAAACACCCCTGAACTCCCTATGTCTTCCAATCCTAAATGGACAAGCAAGCAGATATTCACCAAAATATGCCATAGACAAGATGTTAACATATACTGGTGAAATCTCTCTCTCTCTGTCTCTCTCTCTCTCTCTCTCTAGGCCAGAATGAAGCCACAACATAGTTCTAGCTTCAGTTCTACCAAAGTTTGCTAAAACATGACTAGCATGATTTTTTTTGAAACGGAGGCAAAAGATTTGCCTCATCTATTAAATAAGGAGAGAATAGAGTTTAGAGTTTTACAACACACCCATAGGTACGGCATGACAATTACTCGCCCGCAAAAATACACCCTAATTTCTTTGCACCGGCGGTCACCCAAAGCTTGGCCTCGTCGACGATGGCGGCGAGTAGGATGGTCGGTGGCGCACTCTTATGACACACCCGAGCGTTTCTTTCCTTCCAAATGGTCCACGAGACAAGCATGGTGAGAGAGGCCAAAGCTTGCCGGTTGGGGTTACGGTTGTCGGTTCTTTTGTCCCACTATTCAAAGACGGATTCGTCCATGTGCCACTCGGACGTATCCATGTGCGTGATACCAAACAACTCAATAAGAGACTTCCATAGCCGAATCGTATAGCGACACTTGAAGAAGAGGTGGGCACCCGTTTCATGTTCCGTATTGCAAAGCTTGCAGAGGCCACAGTTTGGCCAACCCCGCCTCTCTAAACGATCAGCGGTCCAAATCCTATCTTGCAATGCCAACCATGCAAAAAATTTGACCTTTGGAGGTGCCCATGCCTTCCAAACCATACGATCCAAGGGGGAAAAAGTCAAGCCTAGGAATTGAGCCTGGTACGCGGTGGCCGCCGTGTATATCCCGTCGTTCGCGTGCTTCCAGACGGTGGTATCTTCGGTTTGCTCGCGTAGGTGAAATCATTTAGGAGCATCCATAGGGTGAAAAATTCCTGAATGTGGGCAGCGGAGACAACCGCGATGTGGCTGATCTTGAGGATCCAAACGTTCCCCTTGAGGGCCTCACGAACCTTCCAGTTCTTTCTTGTCGAGGCCGCAAAGATGAGAGGTGCAATATCCTTGGGTTTGCGTCCAAGGAGCCACGGGGAGTCCCCAAAAGGCGTTTTGGCGCCATCTCCCACCGTGATAGTCGTAGAGGCATAGAAAAACTCGTAGTCCTCCTCGGTGCAGGGGTTTCCCAGTCCAACCCATAATTTGCGGGGATCGTTCCATTCAAACCACAGCCACCGCAGCCGCAAAGCACGCGCAAATTTGTCGGTGTTGAGCACTCCAAGGCCGCCGTAATGTTTTGGTCTACAAACCACTTCCCAGTTAACCTTGCATTTGGCTCCCGTTGTCTTGTCTGCACCGGACCAAAGGAAAGCCCTCTCAGTCTTGTTTAGGCTATCAAGAGAGCCTTGAGGCACGACGAGGGGCGTGATGGAGAACACCGCTTGGGAGGAGATGACCGACCTAACAAGTGTCGTACGGCCAATGGTAGTGATGTTTTGTCCCTCCCAGGTCACCAGTTTCCCGGTTGCCTTATCCTCAAGGTATTGGAAATCCACCTTCTTTAACTGCCAAACTGAAAGTGGTAAGCCAATGTATTTTACCGGGAAAGAGGTCCGTGTTGCCGGCATACTGTCAAGGATTTGCTCGAGATTGAGGTGGTTGCAACGAATAGGCACAACCGAGCTTTTCTGGAAGTTGGAGCAAAGGCCCGTCACGTCCCCAAAGCCTCTCAGAATAGAGGCGAGATTGTCGATGTCCCGCTTGATGGGAGCCACAAAGACCGCTGCTTCATCCGCATGCAGGGAGGTACGCACCATGGGCCTGCGACCACGGATCTTGTGGAGGAGTCCCTTTCTCGTCGCCAAGTCGAGGATCTTGTGCAAGGGGTCAATTGCCAGAACAAAGAGGAGGGGGGAAATGGGGTCTCCCTGTCGGAATCCACGACTGTGCTTGACCGGAGGACCGGGCAACCCATTTAACATAATTCGAGATGAAGAAGATGATAATAACGCAGCAATCCAAGCCCGGAATTTTGGAGGGAAGCCCAATCGTTGGAGAAGTTCCAGGATGTATCCCTACTTGACCGAGTCAAACGCCTTCTTTGTATCAAGCTTGAAGAGGAGTGCGGGCGTTTTGCATTTATGAAGACGTCGGGCAAAATTTCGAACATACATGAAGTTGTCATGGATACTTCTCCTTTTGATGAATGCACTCTGGGCGTTGGAGACAAGATCGTCCATGAATGCACTAGCATGATTTTGGTTCCTCCTAACATGAGTAAACAAAAATTCCCCATTCCCCATGAGATGCTAAATTTTGTGGACTATCATCAAGTACTTGGAACAATCCATTCCACTCGCAATTCGTTGCATTTCAGCTAGTTAATTTGCTTTTTGTTGAGGCGTGCCTTGCCTCGCCAACTCATATTTATATGATACTTAACCAAAAATATAATATAACTTAATGGATACATGTACTATTACGCAAACTATAAAACATTAAGCTAAAATACAGAAAATAAATGAGATGTTACCTGCCACTGTTATTTTTATTAAGAACAACTAGAGTTGCTCGTTGACTCCTCATGTAGTTTAAGTTAAATGATACTCTATTCCTTCTTTTTCCTAGATGCCCATCCACCGTTTGCAAGCGGAAAATACTCCCCAAATCCATGGAAATTACAAAGGGACTGCTCGCTACTTGCCCGCCTCGATAAATCCGCTAATACTCTATTGCTCCTGAAACATTCATATGATTAAGTGTACTAGCACCATCACAAGAATAAAGCCCACCCCTTCGGAACCACAGTTTATTGCTTTGCTGCCCAGGCACATTGATTGGCTTCGCATGAGAACAAGACTCTGGCTTGTCTAAACCGAGCAAAGTTTAGATCCGTATCCAAACAAAATAAAATTGTTTTCTTTAACAGTTATTCCACTAGAAGATTTGAACAACACATAAGTAGAAACCAGACAAGCGAGTGCATGTTGTTTTCATGTTTAGTGTTTGATTAGTGAAGAAAAGCGAGGATCACGTCCATGCGAGAAGCATATGTGTGTGTGAGAGAGATAGAGATAGATGGAGAGAGAAAGGGGAAGGGGGCAAGCCTATTTCCTCTGTTGACACTTATTAGTCTCCCTCATATTTTGAGTTGAATTTTAACCATAGATTTAACTAGCAAAATATAATTTATATGATACAAAAATTATATTGTTGGATTCTTATTTGCATGAAGTTTCTAAACAGTGCTTTTTTTGCAGAGAGAAATAGTGCTATTTTTACTGCATACAAATCATATTTTACTAATGAAATGTATAATTAAATTTTCATTCAAAAGTCAAAATACAAGAGGACCTATTAAATTCGAACAGAGGGTGTAGTTTTTATTTCTCTTCTACGTTGCACTCTGTTTTTCCAGCAAGACCATCAGATTAGTCAGTTGATTCTTGCAACCTTCCCGCTTGCTTGTTAGATTGACTACACCCGGATTGGCCCAAGCTCCAAAAGATGACTGTAGAGGAATAGGATGCAACTCTCAATGTATAGATTGGAGTACATTGCTTGTGTATAGTCTTCTTCCTCAAGTATACACAAAAAGGAAGACTTGGAGTACAAAAATATACGTGCTAAATGCATATACTCAACAATGACAAACAACCGGACCGGCACGGTGGGCTGTGTGGCCGTGGATACCTCGGGCAACTGGTGACGTCCATGGCGAGCAGGTGAACAAGATGGCCGGCAGGATCGCGGCACCCTGGTCATCCGAAGACCCCTCTGCGGCGGCGCTAATGGAGCACCGAGGCGTCGGGCTGGTGGCCGTGTCGCCCCACAGCGGATGTGTGCTCCGAGGTTCGCGTATGGCCTTATCCTGATGTTATGTTATTGAGGGGAGTTAGCGATGGAGACAAACTATGTGCGTTTTCTATGTCTACTGAAGGTGCAGATCTCTGCATGCCACTACCATGCAAAGAACTCGATACGCGCATGCAGATGCAGCAGGGGCGAGGAGGTAGTGGAGGGTACCGTCGAACCGTCCCTGGCTCTGCGGTCTCTCCACGTTGTCCGCCTCCGTCCGGTGCAGGGGTATCGATGACCATACGACGCCTTTCCTCGCCCAGCAACGCCCACGCCTTCTCGCTGATCACGCCGTCGCACTCCTCTGGTCGCGGCAGGCATCCTCCTCCTCCCTCCTCCATTGACGGCACCACTCTCCACCAAAAAACCCGCACTTTCGATATTATTTTGAGCTTCCATAGAGTCGACCAAAGTTGTTTCTCTGACGATGATGTCTCCGATACCGTCCCTTCCTCTAGAGAGTTATGCTCGTTGCGAGCCACAAGAGAGCAATAGGCTGTTTTAACAGAGTATTCGCCTGATCTTTCCAATGCCCACACAAATTGATCTTCTCCGCCACCAGCTCGCAAAGGAATGTTAATTAAGAATGGTTGTAGCATCTGGAGCCAAAAAATTTCGCCTAACAAGCTGTACATCCCATTGTCCCGAGGTCTGATCAATAAGATCAGATACAGATACCAACAGATCATTGCCGAGACGTCTCATAGGCTTGTGCGTAAGTGTTGAAGGTATCCATTGATCATTCCAGATAGAGATCGTGGCGCCACTTCCAACCTGTTTTTATCAAGCCTGTGTCCAAAGCTTTTCGTCCAGCAATGATGGCTTTCCAAGTGGCTGAAGACGACTTTGGAGCTCCTGCTTGCATAAAATCAGAATCTGGGAAATATTTCCCCTTCAGAACTCGAGAGGAAAGCGATTCCGAGTGTGTTATCAATCGCCATCCGTGCTTGCCTAGCAGTGCCAGATTTAAGTTGCTGAAACTGAAATGACCCAATGGCTTGGATTACAGATCTCACTTACCGACTTGATCTCGCCCCTTAAAAAAAGCAGCAACTTTATTAATTAGAAACAATGGTTACATGATCTGTAAGAAGAGGTACAATATTTTTCATGTGGTATCGAAGAGGTGATCAACGAAATCCGGAGTGACATGGAACAATGGTGCCTCACCGGAACGAAATGTTTAGTGCCCCCGTTTAGGGACCAAACGTGAGATATAGTCATGTGGTATCGAGAACGAGGTGGCACTCCTCTGTTCTCAAAGTTGTTTGTTAGCTCTCTGGTCACTTGGCCACAGTTTTGTAAACTCCTTGTCCTAAATCAATGAAAAGCCAATATGTACTAGATCGTTAAAAAAATCATAGGCCTCGAACCAGTCCCTTGTCACGGAACATTTCGCTAACCTAGAAAGTTCATGAACTACCTTATTCGTTTTCCTATTACAATGCTCAAAACGAGTAAGAGGAAAATCACATGCTATAAAAATAGCAATCATCAAAAACTATCGCCGACGCTCCTGCGGAATGTCCTCCATTCTTCACTGTGTCAATGACTTCCATATTATCAGAGTTAATAACGAGACGATTGCATACCATCTTTTCTGCAAGCAAGAAGCTAAACCTAAGAGCCAATGCTTCCACTGTCAGTACATCAGCACACCAATCGGTTTTCCAGTTTCCGCCAACAATGAATTTTCCTTTGCCATCTCTGAATGCATCACCAGCTATGCCCTAAGTAGATCATGATCAAAGGAGCATCCATATTCAGTTTAACAAAACTCATAGGAGATCTGCTCCATCCCCATTTCTCCTAGTTGCATTAGGGGAGTGGGCATTCACACAGTTTTCCATTATAGCACGAATTCCCATAGAAGTACGGTACGCCTCTTGAAATTTTCCCTCATGAAGCAGCTTATGTCTATCAAGTGATTAGGGCGATCAATTCACGTGCATTCTGGAGGCCCAATATAGATAGTTCTTGATCTGGTATAAGAAGTAAGAATTCAAGAACTGCTTCTCCCGCACGATCAACAACACAAGCTTTCTTAATCATCTCGTACATCCCAACTTATCACAAACCTCTTTTGCCTTCTCACAAAAAACAACAACACATGTTTGTATCTTCTGGCCCACTCGAGCGTGATGGGCAAATGGGCGAAACTTTCATGTGTATGTTGGCAAGTGTAACACGGCATGGGAGAGTTCCACGTAACGTACACCAAAAAAAGTTGTTAACCTTTATCGGACAAGCTAATTTCCAGTATGTCATCTCCAATAAAATTGATCTCTTTAATGGAGAAAAAAAAATATCCCGAGACATCTCCAGCATGTCATAATGCACATGCATTGCTACGGTGAGGAATTCTTCCAAGTGCGTCGCAGCAAACATTACAGTTCCTCTCCTGCGTCTCCTGCCAGTTCCTTAAAAAAGAGGTATACACACTTTTGCTTAATCCTCAAAAAATTAATACTAGATGTGCTTTAGCAAAACACACTCGTCTGTAATAGATAAGCAGTTCTTTCTTCATGGACATGCATGTAACATCGTGCATCTTAATTTCTTTGTCGATACATCAGACGATAGATGCACACAAACAAAAAAACCTAGTTAATTAATAATTGCAGCATCGTGACAGCTTGGTGAAAATTCAAGGGCATGTCCGACACGTAGGTTTAACACATCCGTACGTGCCAAATCCCATGCATGATTTTCACAGCTCGGTGTGCAGCGGCGCGTCCGTCGTCGACGGCTCCTCCGCGCCCAACTTCTGCCCTCCGCCGCCGCCGCCGCACGCGTTGTTCCTGAGGCAGTCGACGGCGGGGCGGACGGGGTCGTAGCCCAGCCCCATGGCGCAGTTGCACACGGCCTGCACCTCGGCGCCGTCGTCGCCGAGCAGGTTGATGTTGCTGAGCACGATGTCGCTGCAGGGCACGGCGTCGCTGCAGGCGAACTTGATGGCCTCGTCCCGCGTGGCCGTGCCGGAGATGTTCCGGTACGCGACGTTGCTGACGGCCACGTTGCTGGTCTGGTTGGCGCACGCCGTCCTGGCGTCGCAGTAGAACTGGTCGATGATGATGGGGTGGTCGACGGCCTCCACCAGCACGTTGGAGAAGCGCACGTTGCGCACGTACCCGGCGCCGCCCTGCCAGGTCTTGATCCGGACGCCGTTCTGGGCGCGGGAGATGCGGGCGTCGTCGAGGGTCACCCCCTCCACGGCGGCGTAGGAGCCGCCCCGCCCCAGGCTGCCGATGCTGATGCCGTGGCCCGGGTCGCACACGATGCCCTTCATCTTCACCGCGAAGCTGGCGTTGGAGATGGACACGCAGTCGTCGCCGGTGCCGATGCGGGCGCCGGTGATGGTCACCGCCGTGGACTCCGCCACGTGGATGCCGTCGGTGTTGGGGCTGTCCCCCGGCGCCTGGATGGCCATGCCGTCCAGCCGCACCCCGCGCGACCGCGACACCGTCAGGTGCATCTGCTGCGCGTTCTGGACGGTCAGGCCGCGCACCCGCACGCCCCGGCACGAGTCGATGGTCACCGCCGTCGGCGCGCCCTTGCACGGCTTGGACCGGTCGATCTTGCAGGAGTTGGCCCACCATTTGGAGCCGGAGCCGTCGATGACGCCCCCGCCTTGGATGCGCGCGCCGACGAGCCCGCCGAAGAGGAGCCACAGACGCGGGCTCCTGGGGTCCCACTGCGACGGCTCCTCCGGCGCCACGATGGTGCCGTGGATCAGCACCACCAGCCTCTCCTTGCACGGGCCCATGAACCGGCTCGGGCCGATCTTGTAGCGCCGGCCTTTGGGCACCACCAGCACCGCGTCCTTGAGCGAGCACGCCTTCTCCCACGCCTTTGCGAATGCCTGGTGAGATTTAATTCATCAAGCATCAGCTAACTCAACATTTCACTTCATTCTGTTACTGAATTAATTAATTAAACCATGGAAGTAAGAACATATGAATCGTACACTTCTCGACTTCTCGTGCGTTATTTTCTATAGAGAAACAAAAACCGGAAACATGAAGCGTGGGAGTGGGTTCATAAATCATCATTTTCTTCGATTAGGTGTTTGAGAACTCGAATTTGATATCTGGTTTCTTCTGTATTAGTAGAACATGTAGTTCTTCCACGGTTCCACCTGCATGTTCATTTCTGAAGAGGCTTGTTATTCAATGAGATAAGCGAAGATGTTGCAGTGAGCTTTTTCTTTTGAAGCTAACAGGGAGTATATTTTTGGATTCAAGTTTTGGAAATTTTCCAGCTATGACCAAAATCACTGGATTTTACTCCCTAATGTAAAAAACGTTCTTATATTATGGGACGGAGGGAGTAGTTTTCATTTTGGCCAAAGAACCAAAATCACACTTGAGTACTGCCCCGTCTGCCTCGGCGACTTCGAGGACGGGGACAAGCTCCGGACCATGCCCTGCGCGCACTCCTTCCATGAGTGATGCCTCTTCAGGCTGCTCAGCGTGAACTGTGTCTGTCCGGTCTGCGGGTACAAGATCCCGGGGGAGGAAGAGGAGTTGTGGCTCGGAGGGGACGGAGATGGGACCAGCGAGACATGAAAGATCGGTGTAATGCAGGTCTTGATCAGACTTACCAAGTTTATTGATGTACTAGAAGAACGTTTTCGTTTAAATCTTAGAAGGCAATTGAGCTAAACCTGATGGAGATGCAATGGATCTTGTATTTATTCCATAGGCACTAGTCCTTGAAACGTAATGAACTTCAACCCCGTCTTTTGATATCAAGTTTATGCTCATCTGCTCGACTAGGTATACCTCATCTCGTGTTTTTCAGTAGTTAACAAGATTCTATGATTCTAACCTCTATGATTCTACGATTTTGGTTAGTATAATCCAGTGGCAGAGCCAGCAAAATCAAATGAGGAGGGAGGGGTGGTATTGTCAAACCTTGTTGGGAAGGGCCAATCTGGCAAAAAGCACCATTTTAGCAACCAAAAAAATAACTATTACTATTCATACTAGTCTTAATCAATGATTCT
>NC_041390.1:57491712-57508486 GCF_002162155.2 Triticum dicoccoides | reverse complement strand
ATACTTAAGATTCTACGATTTGCAATCCTATCATCAGAGCTCTGATCTGATTCAAAATCACAATTTTGAGTACCTTGTTACGTAGTTATGGTTAGGTTTGTGTCTCCTCCGATGGATGGAGGCGACGGTGGTTTGAATAAGAACTCCCCAGTTCTAGCTCCATCTCTAGCTCTCGGTGATGCATTGAGACGTGAGGTCAAGGGGTATGTCAGCTTTGTCTTCGAGTGCACCCTTGAGAACAATGTTTTGGTGTGCCTTGTGTTGCTAGCGACGTGCCAGTGGTGGCGGCAACATCTAGGGTATTTGCTCTCTGGCTCGGACCTTGCTTCAATGTCAACTTTTCGAGTTGATGAGCATCATTTTGGGCAGCACTATAGGCGGGTAGTTGGCGGCCGGATCCTTCACCGCTCTAATGCCAGCTTCACCTTCAGGGCGCTGGTCTGCTTGGACGCTAGCCTCGACGACTCCTAGCCGGCAAGCAACAAGGTCGGACCCGCTCCAGCAGCGGCACGCCATCAGATCCTTTCGGAGGTAGAAGGTGCTCCGCTCCCAAGGGCCTAGATATAATTTATTGTTTGTTTGTTTTCCAGGGTGATTTGTAATGATGGAGTTTGGTTAAGGGATCTGGTGGCCTTTTACAAAAAATTAAAGAAAATGAAATATAACATGTATAGTTCTCATCTCCTTGCATTGAAGGTTCCTTTGAGTAAGCTTGTTTCATTTCTTTTCCTCTTTGCCAATAAATACGATTAACAATGAAATGGGCAAAGCCGTGGCTTTGTTAAAATATAAAAATTGAAATATTAAGTAGCAGTACAAGTTAAATATGCAGAGGCACGCGTGCACGCAAATCATATTTTGGTTCCTTAAAAGGTTGAATCTCTCAACGAGATCTGCACGCCGCCATGTGGTGGATGGTGATTGAATGATCGATGAGTCAGTTAAGCTAAGCAACCGCCATCGCTATCAAATCCCTTTATCTCTTTCTATGATTACTCTGAACAGGTCAGCTCACCGATCAATCCAAGAACACAGGGAAAGTGTGGCAATCATCATAGCCGCATTTGTAAGGCATGGATACCCATACGCATGTGCATGCTTTTCTTGCGGCATCAAGCAGAGTCCGAGTGATGTATACAGTGATTTGGTAGCTATATACAGTATATTTTACAGAAAACTTGTAAGCCAACAAAGATTGCAATGCATCTTAGCTAGCTATAAAAAAAATTGGCCTGTTGGTGATTAATTAAACGTGGATGTGGGTTGCAAGTTGACTAATCCGTTCTCTTGTGAAACAGCCAACACCATAAAATTATGAAATTATTTTAACCTAACTGAACTTTTCGATTAGAAAAAGAAAAGGTGAGCTCGATCGTCAGGAAACGCCTCTGCAGTTTCTTGCCGGCGGTTTCTCACCATTCCCATGCACCTGCTGCTAAGGATAGCAGTTCTTATCGTCACGCCATGGACGATGGGATTAGGAACGACCGTGCGTGCGTGTCACGACGTTGGCATGAACAATTATTCTGCACGTCGGTCGAATAATGCGCAAGTACGCAAGAGAGAGGAGCATGCATACCTCTGTGTCGTCGGCGCAGCCGTCGCCCACCGCGCCGTAGCTGTCGACCTTCACGACGTTCCTCTTCGTCTTCTTCTTCTTGTTCGGATTCGGGCATCTCGTCACCCCCAGCATAATGCCATCTTCCCCCTCCTCCTCCTCCACCATCTCTTCGACCTTTTCGTCGTCGTAGATATCACCATAATCATCGTCGTCATCACCGTACCATCTGAGGTGGTCTTCCTCGTCCCCGCCGCCTCCGTCCGTCCACAGCTTCAAGAACCTCTTCTCAAAAGCCTCGTCCTCGCCGGCATCGACACCATCGGCAACGTCGCTTCCCTCGGCCGCAGCCACCCTCGCCATGGCCATGAACACCAACACCAGCACCAGCACCAAGAACAACGGCACTGCCCTCATGCCACTCCTTCTCCCTCGCCCCATTTCGACCTACACGGTCGATCGAGCCGCGCGCTCTAATGGCGCAAGCTAGGGGCAGCTAAAGATCGTGCACATGCGTGCGTGTGTGCGCGCCTTGGCTTGGCTTACAAGGGTTCGTGCCTGCGACAATTTATAGTGGGAGGAGCAAAGCATGAGGAGAGGGAGGAGGCGTGGTGTGCTCGATGGTCGTTTCTCCTCTGGACTTGAAGTGCAAGTGAATGATAGCGGTGTGAGACAGGGCGAGGTGTGGTTTATGCTTTACTCATCCCCTGCAAAAGGTGGCCCACTATGCATGTATATATCCATCCTTCTTGTACTAGTACATTTCATGGGCATGCTCCTACCGTGAAGTGATTAAACAATGCTACACACGTCAAGGAAGAGGTTATCATTGGCTCAAAGGTTGATTAGCTAAGTTGTAGTTCCAATCGTGAGAGGAGGACAAGTCATAGCTAACTATTTCTTGCGAGAACTACTAGATGGATCCATCCATGGCCCTCTTTTGGAGAGGATTAGGGGACCTTTTGGATTGTCTTTACATTAACGTTGATAGCTTACGACATGCTTAATCAATCATTCTTGCACTCCTCATGTATCAAAGTGATACCATAGCAGGTTTGGAAGTTTAACGTTGATAGTTTATAATTTTCTTAAGATTATTGTGTGCTCCCCGCAAAAAATAAATAAATAATATTGTGTGTGTGTGTGTTGTTCGATTTGTGGTAGAGCGACCAACGTGTATTTTTTTCCTATAGGCTCTTTTGAAGTCTGTCAAATTTGATTTGAAAATCTTCATCGCCTCACAGTCACATGTACATATTAGAATAATCACATGGCTCGCTTATGAGTAGCATTCGAAAAGCATGATAGTAAAATCATAATCGTAGGATTTTAGAGACTCTACGCAGATGGCTCTCATTAACCACGGCCACCTGGCTGCATAGCACCAACATTTCATGATTAGCGGTTGATGATGTAGCTCCACGATTGGATTCTCGCAATCAAGCCTGGTAGCGTCTCCCGCCCCATTTGCAGTCCACTCCAATCCTTCCAAGAGCCGGCCAAATGATTGCAAGGAATAGCGGACAAAGATGACAGTTATCCATCCCATTTTGTTTTCCAAATCTTTTTCTCTTCTTCTCTTTCAATAAAAAAAAAATCAGTCGAGAGGAGATGCCAAGTGGCAATGAAAAACCACCGGGGGCTCCCTGATCCGCAAATTTGCATTCCGATCCCGGACGACCTTATTTTCGACCAGAGGGGCGAGGCTCACCCTGAATCACGACAAAATAGTACTTCCTCTGTTCACTTTTATAAGACGTTTTAGACAATTCAGACAGTGTCCAAAACAGTTCAAAGCTAGCTGTCCAAAACGTCTTATAATAATGAACGGAGGGAGTAAAACCGTTCTTCGATTGGCCCTTTTATAAGACGCTGCATTTGGATGATCAATCTTATTTTCGATCAGAGGGGTGAGATTCACCCTGAATCATGACAAAATAGAAAAACCGTTCTTCGATTTGCCCTTTTAGAAGACACTGCATTTGGATCATCGATCTTATTTTCGATCAGAGGGGGAAGATTCACCCTGAATCATGACAAAATAGTAAAACCGTTCTTCGATTGGCCCTTTTATAAGACGCTGCATTTGGATGATCCATCACATGCAGGGACGAAACTTTACCCAAAGATAGACCCGGGCGGCAATCATGAGCCGCACCGGCACCGTTTGGTTTTGCAGCCCACGCACCGGCGGTGCCATGGTGGCCTGATCAGGGAAAGATGCCCTGAGACGCACTCGTCCGTTGCGTTGGGCGTTGGCAAACCCAGCAGCAGCAGCACGTTGCGTTGCGTGTGCGTGCCTGCTGGCCTTTTGCTGCTCATGTCTTTGTTTCTCCTGTAACGGACTGCGGCCCTCATCATGGATTACATGGTGCCTCTGCTCACATTTGGCTCCTTTCTTTTGTTTCTGCATCAAGAAGAGATGTATTCGGCCATACGATCATTATCTTCCAAAACTGTCCTGTGGAACATGATGATGTCGCCGCCACAATGTTGGCAGGCTGGTTATTACCTCCGTCGAGATGGTCTGGAGTACGTTTGGAACGAAGGAATTTCGCAACAATCTGCTCATCTCTCGCTGGGTCCAGGAAAATTTTGATCGTTCCAGACCGGACCAACAATCTATGTCCACCACCAAAACTTTAGGACTACAGCTTGCTAGGTGCAAACCAAAGGCAGAATCATGGAGGGAGAGGGGCGGATTGACTATATGTACCGGAGTCATAACACCACTGTCCAATTCGAAACACACAGGATTGATGCTAGGACATGTTGATCTCAACGCTACCGCTCTTGGGGTACTGACAGACAGGGCATGCATCTGTGACCCTATCGCAGTCGGCGCACAGGCACAGGTGGCGGCAAGGCATCACCAGCACTGCCGCCTCCTTCGCTCCGCACCACTTGCAGGCTGCAAGCCCACTGCCGGCTACGCCGCTCTTGACTCCAGGGAGGAGGCACGACTTGAAGAAGCCTCCGGGGACAGTGTTGATGTTCTTCTGGCCGGGCACAGCGCCGCTCTCCACTACGCTGTCGCCGCAACCTTCCCTGGTGCGGTTGGCGTGGTCCGCCACCACTTTCATGAGCTGGGTCTTCAGGGTGCTGGCAACAGATTCGTTGTAGAGCGCGGCTGACTGCCATGACTGGACCTGGATGGCCACCTGTCGGATCTGTTCATTCAGCTCCTGGCTTTTTTTGTTCATGGCCTCCACCTCGAGCTCCTTCTCCCTCAGCTTCTTTCCTACCCCTCTTTCGAGAGTAGACACGAGAGAAACCATCTGCCTTTGCTTCATCTCTTTCACACGCCTACTGAGTTGTTCCACCTGTGGGAAAGAGGCACACAACATAAACACCAGAAATCTCTGACTCATTTTATTTACTTTCAAGTTTCAACAATCAGAACCAAATGATGTGTTAGCTACCAGAGCCTATGACACCGGGATCACTAAGGACTGCATATACTATTACAATAAGGAACCAGCAAATTATCTTCCATATTCTTGCAATCACACCCTAGACAGTTAAGATTAACAGATACTCCCTCCATTCCACAATGTAGTGCCTATAGATTTTTGTGAAAGTCAAACTTTGCCAACTTTGACCAAGTGTATAGAGAAAACTATGTACATCTACAATACCAAACATGTATATTCTGAAAATATAACTCACGATGTATTCAATCATGTGCATTTGGTATTCTAGATTTATCTACTTTTCTCTATAAACATGGTCAAAGTTTGTAATGTTTGACTTTTGTAAAAATCTACAGGCACTACATTATGGAACGGAGGGAGTACTGAATTTCTATATGGACAAATATAACAAAAGTAGGATGACTGTAAAGTCTGAAATATGTCAATATACTTTATATTTGGCAATCAGGAAGTGCGAAGAACAACCATTTCCATGGTTAGGAAGTGGTACATAGTGATGCCACCGGAAACTACAGAATCATATTTGGATAACTCAACATTCCACACTACTGCACTGCATAGTGCTTCCATGATGAACACAAGCAAGTCCTAACAGCAAATATCACCATTGCTATCTAGGCAACAACGAGAGCTCAAATTTGGTTGATAGCTAAATTAGGATAAATATTTACCTGGCTTCTCAAATAATAGTCAATCTCTTTGTTTCCTTTCTCCATTTCAGTCATAATATCATGACCAAAAGGCGTCGTGGAAGTCAAAGAAGACATGCTTCCACTACCAGACGTGAAGGAAGAATTATGCTCATTATCCTCGTAGGACAGTTTCAGCCCAGTAGACACAACACTTGAATTACCAGTACATGCCAACCGGTCGGCATCTCCTGCATGAAAGTTGTTCAAGGACATCTGAAGCTTGAGCTTCTTTTCATCCGCTGCACAATTGCTTGTCTTTCTTGGTTGGTTCATAACATATGGGTTGCCATTTCCATTGTAGTTATAATATCCACTGGTGCCAACTGCAGTAAATGCATTGATAATTAGATGAACAGCAAGCATTTGTTTGAGAATAAGACAGCAACATGAAATGTTTAGTGCTGTGGTGAAAGGTAAAGTGCATCGAGCTACTCCTGTTAGAGCTAGAGATGTTAATCGGTAGGTTTATTCGTGGATATAAAAAAAACTCGAGCTACGAGGGCATAAAACGTCGAAGCAAGCATTATCAAGCACACATAGATATGTAACCAATACATCTACGACAAGGATGGCAGCAAGAAGTGTGTCTTTGTTGCTAAAATTATCAAAACTCGAAATGAAATCCACCATAAACTCATCAGAGGAAAACAATGCTCTGCTAGGCATTGTACGAGGCATTAGGGCATTGCAAAAGGAGAATCAGCCCCAAAAATGCAATAAATAATAGTTTAATATTTGTGTTACACACATTACTCGCTGATAGAAATACACTGAGTAGAGAGCGAAATGGGAGGGCAAGAGAAAATGATGGAAGGAGATTATCACTAAATAACTATTGACCAATATCTCATAATACATATATGCTAGGTAAGTCACTAATAAACATATAGAGGCTACAATCTTGCAATGTGATGTGCAGCCTGATGGTAATACCATAGAAATGTGGATGTTAATGAGCAGGTTTAAGAAACCTTGCATGTATGCATCATCGTATTCATCCTCGGAGCACACAATTGAGTTCTGCACACAAGGTTTACCACCTCTATAACTAACCTAAAGGTCCCAGTCAGAAGACCATCTGATTGGGGAAATGCCTTGTTTTCGTCAATGAAAATGAGTTGGCCAATGCACAACCAGTTCAATGCTAACATAGAACTAGGATTCAGGGAAGCATGGGATAACGTTCTTAATATATAATATGCAATATTACTGTCCAAAAGGTGGCTAGGTTGTGCTACAAACAAGACTTAATTACAGCAGAGGCAATCAACAAGCACCAGTGGGTAGGGTCAAATTCACCACACAACATCTGCCCAACATCAGCATATAACTGCATAATGGCTCTTGCATAATGGCTCAACACTGAACTCTAACAGGGGAAGGGAACCATCATATTACCCGCGTTGCTCCCGAAGAGCTGAAGCTGCTGCGGCGCGGCCTTGGCATCGAACATGAACTGGTTCTCGTTGACGCTGGCGTTGATGTTGGCGTTGGGGCCAGGGTAGGGCGACGAGCCCCAGTTGCCGCCTCCGAACACGTGCCCCTCCATCGCCGTATCCTTCCCCTGCAAATACCGCAGCGAGTCTGAGAGATACGCGGTTCTCACCACGATCGAGAAATCGGAACGGAAACGAGAAGGGGATTCAAACGGAAACATTACCGGAAATGGTTCCTGCCGTGCCAGGAAGCAGGGGGGGCGGCGGATTGTACCCCCGGACGACGAAGGCGGCCTCCGATCAGGGCCCGAACCCGATCCCGAGGCGAATCGAAACCCTAGCGGCTGTTCCGCCGAAATCGGGGGAGGCGCGGGGGGCGGCGAAATCTGCGGCGCGATTCGGGCGCGTGTGGAGGGGAGGGGAGGGGACGGGAACGGAGACGGAGAAGGGGCGGAGCTTCCCGGTGGTGGTGGCGTCGCCGCCGATGCCGCCGCGGATTGGATTGGGGAATGCGGGCGAGAGAGGGCGGAGAGCGTTGGGAACTCCGCGATTTATTTGGTGGATTCTGTTTTATTTTTTATCGGTTTATTAAGGGGCGAAAATGGGAAGGGGAGGAAGAAGAAGAGAAGGGGTGTGGTGGACAGCCCACCTCACTGCCTGTTATTGGGCCTGGCGTGGCCCGGTGGGATTACGCAGGCCCTTCTGTCAAATATTTAGTTCAATATACGGCCCGCTGCTGCTGCCATCTGAGAAATTTAGGTACTCTCGCCTTCGGCTGTGATTTTGGCGCTGAGACGTGGAGCAATCTCAGATCTTCAAGACCTTTATATTTTTCGTCATCGTCTACTGATCATGTGGTGGGCCTTGGAAAAACACAAAGTCCCAGCAAAGTACATTACCTTCATCAAGGACATGTACGATAATATTGTGACAAGTGTTCGAACAAGTGATGTCGACACTGATGACTTCCTGATTAAGATAGGACTGCATCAAGGGTCAGCTTTGATCCCTTATCTTTTTGCATTGGTGATGGATGAGGTCACAAGGGATATACAAGGAGATATCCCATGGTGTGTGCTCTTTGCGGATGATGTGGTGCTAGTTGACGATAGTCGGACGGGGGTAAATAGGAAGTTAGAGTTATGAAGACAAACCTTGGAATCGAAAGGGTTTAGGCTTAGTAGAACTAAAACCGAGTACATGATGTGCGGTTTTGGTACTACTAGGTGTGAGGAGGAGGTTAGCCTTGATGGCCAGGTGGTACCTCAGAAGGACACCTTTCGGTATTTGGGGTCAATGCTGCAGGAGGATGGAGGTATTGATGAAGATGTGAATCATCGAATCAAAGCCGGATGGATGAAGTGGCGCCAAGCTTCTGGCACTCTCTGTGTCAAGAGAGTGCCACAAAAGCTAAAAGGCAAGTTCTACAGGACGACGGTTCGACCCGCAATGTTGTATGGCGTTGAGTGTTGGCCGACTAAAAGGCGACATGTTCAACAGTTAGGTGTGGCGGAGATGCGTATGTTGAGATGGATGTGTGGCCACATGAGGAAGATCGAGTCCGGAATGATGATATACGAGATAGAGTTGGGGCAGCACCAATTGAAGAGAAACTTGTCCAACATCGTCTGAGATGGTTTGGGCATATTCAGCGCAGGCCCCCAGAAGCTCCGGTGCATAATGGATGGCTAAAGCGTGCGGAGAATGTCAAAAAAGGGCGGGGTAGACCGAATTTGACATGGGAGGAGTCCGTTAAGAGAGACCTGAAGGATTGGAGTATCACCAAAGAGCTAGCTATGAACAGGGGTGCGTGGAAGTTTGCTATCCATGTGCCAGAGCCATGAGTTGGTTGCGAGATTTTATGAGTTTCACCTCTAGCCTATCCCAACTTGTTTGAGAATAAAGGCTTTGTTGTTGTTGTTGTTGTTGTTGTTGTTGTTGTCTACTGATCATCATAGTTTTGTGAGAATAAATTTACTCTCGTTCTTTTGACGGTGCCATGAGGTTAGAGAGTTTTCTGTCTTCACATATCTGATGATTTTATGTTGTTGCGTCAAGCCTTTTTTGTTGATCTGATTTTTTGTGGGGGTGAAATCTTTTATTAACAACATGGTGAAGATATAATGATTTGATAGCTTACATTTGGGGATCATCCCCGGTCCAAGTACGTTCATCGATCAAGGCTTCTCATCTTTTTGGATGGCGACTCAAGGCGCTTTCAAAAAACTTTATTGGTAATGTTCGTGCGGGTGAAAGAGTGACAACACCGTTGTTCCAGTCCAATTGCAACTTCTTTACCGAAGTCTTTGGAGTATTTCTTCGAGCAGAGGTTGACATCCTGAAGAAGGTGTTTACAAGAAATTTTATTGTAATTCTTAATTATAGAAATTACTTTGTATTTTCTTGAATCTTAGTTCTAAATCAGTGTAGCTGTAATTGTTATGAGTACAAATAAAGTTACAGGTGTTTCTTAAAAAAATACAAACTGCTTTAGGACTAGTTCGGTTCCAAGGAAATTCAAGGGGGTTGAACGGGATTGGAAGGGATTAAATCTTCAACAAGTCAAAATCCACCTTAATTCCCAATCCTCTCCAATCCTCCCTCGTGGTGGGGATTAACCGAACAAGCCATTACCGAGGTTATATTCGAGAATGGAGCGTCAGAGCTATATGTTGCCCGTACCAATTACTAATATATTTTTGAGGCAAACCAATTATTTTTTAAGACAAAGGCAAAATAATTCCTAATATGTCTCACCTTTTGCGCCCGGCGCTGCTTTGTGGGCCGTCCCAGTAAGGGACGCGTTGAGGAGCGGCTCTGCATCAGTCTTTTCTTTGGTTGTAGTTTTTTTTCTCCATTTTTTCTTTTTTCATCCTTTTTTTGGTTTCTTTATTCATTTTTATTTGGTTTTAACGCCTAAGTTAGCTTGCACTTGTTTGCTCAGGTGACGAAGCAACGATCCCTGGACATTATATAAATAGTAAATGTATTGGTTACATTATATAAATCAGGGTTTCTCTTTCCCTCTCGCGACTATGGCGGCTAGGGCACTCATCCCCTTGAAACTTCGTCAGGCAAGTCTGTGGATCCACCTCCCCTCTATTTGCGGCTCACTGCCGGTGGCGGGGAGGGGGGTCCCGATGCCTTGCCTTCGGCTAGTAGTTTAGGTTAGGGATGTTTTTCCTCGCAAGGCGGTGTTCAGGGCAGATGGCGACTCTGCATCTTCAACCCAATCTTCCGGGCTCTGATCATCCTTGAGTTTGTTCATCGAGATCAAGTCGACGGAGCTCCGGCATAAATACATGCCATCTCATTGGGACAATGAGGTTAGGATTCTCGCCGTGTGTGCGCACAAGCAAGATTTGATGTCACCCGCTTCAGATCGTTTCAAGGGTTTAATGACAACGATTGCGGCTCAAGGGCGCTGGTCTTTAGGGGCACGTGCAAGAAGACTTCCCGACTGTAACCGGCAATGTCAAGCTGGCTTTGGTATGGGAGCGGTGACAGTGGCGTGTCGGCTGCTTGTCCAGGTTGTGGCAATGGTCATCGATGGTGCAAATTTCTCATTGTAGTTTTTGTTATATTTAGGGTGTGAATCTTTATAATAGATCTGGGAGTTATTTCATAAAAAATTCACATTTGGATGATTTTCCCCTTTCCGTTGTTTTCTCATCTCTCCTCTTTTAATTTTCCTTCTCCTTTTTATTGGTTTCTTTCTTTTTCTTTTTTCCTATTTTCTCACTTTACTTTTGACATATTGAACATTTAAAAAAAATACATGGTTACTATTTTTTACCCACGAACATTCATTTGGCATACATGAACATTTTCCAATTACACAAGGAATCCTTATAAAATACATGATGGATATATCTTTAATATATGATGATTTTTAAAATATATACTGAAAATTTTGTTAATATATAACGGACATTTTTAATGCACATTTTTTAAATACTCGATGAAATTTTTTAATGCCCGATGAACATTTTTAACACCCAACATACATTTTTGAATAACATGACAAATACTTATAAATTCTTGATCAATATTTTTTAAATGCACACGAAATATTTTTGAATACCCGATGAACATTTTTTTAAATGCACATTGAACATTTCTAATACACTAGTTAATTGCCCCTGCATTGCAACGGGGGCATGCATATTCTAATGATTCAACACTGATCGTGGCGGACATATACCTTACACCCACTATATTCTAGATTTTTGTTAAGATTTGATTTGAGTACGTGTAGGGGAAGGCAAGGAAAATTTTAATTTAGTTGAGGTGTTGATATGATATGATATGATTTGGGTAGTTGGGGAGGGCAAGTAAAGTTTTGATTTAGTTGGTGTTTTGGTAAGATTTGATTTAATTTCATTGAGTTAATGCAAAACATGATTTTGGTTGGATTTGATTGAGTCAATGCAGAACATGGTTTCCAGTAAGATAAGGAAAGGAAAGTACCAATTTAATTTATACTATCCCAAACCAAGGAGGGGGCGCATGTAGAGGAAAAGGCCAACTTAGAGTAAAGGTGATGAGATGAGAAGAATGTACCAAGTGGACGTGGAGTTTCTACACCTGAGCTCATATGCTCCTGTTGTGAATAGTAGAATAAATAAAATAGAAAACATTTCAAAAGGTTCTGAATTTTTTTGTGGCATACTTTAAGAAATGTTTGTTGTGCATGCAAAATTTCATCACGAAATGACATTGGTGGGAGGCATGGTAAAAAACCAAAATTGATGCTCTGAAAATGTTACTTTCAAACGCATTTTGGAGCTCTAATTTTGTTTTTTTTCACGACTTCCATCAATTTGTGATTTTGTGATGAAATTGTGCATGCACAACAGACATTTCTTAAAGTATGCCATAAAAAATTTCATAATTTTTTGAGATGTTTTTCTATTTTATTTATTTTACTGTTCACACCAGAGCATATGAGCTCATGTGTAGAAAGGTACTTTCGGTACCAAGTCCTGTTAAGTAGTAGTAGGGATGTAGAGAGAATTGAGATATGGTATCTTGAGACCTTTCCTAGCGAGGAGGTATGCATGAGGGAAAAGATTTTTTGCCAGATAAGACCACTTATACATTCATATTGCCAGAAAAGACCACACCCGAATCGTATTGACAAAAAAGACCACGTACATTGTGGTGGCACGTCCGGCAACCGACACGTGGCACCTGCCATCACAGCCGACGGCGGCAGCTTGCATGTAACAGGTTTTCCACCTCTGCAGCGATTCGCAACAGAATGGAGATTAGCATGTGGGCCATGCCGCCAAAGACGATGGCAGCAGCTCCTTTCCCTACTCCAGCATGCAGTCTCGGCCCACGTTCAGCGCACCCTTGCCAATCAACAAAACGAGCAGAAATTGGCCCTCCCTCCAGTACGCATATACGCCATGGGTCCGTCCCTTGGGTGACGGTTGGTTCCCGTTGTCTGGCGACTCGTAAGGCGATCTAGGGTTGTCCCTCGGTCGCTGCTCCCGTTTGTTCCCTCGCTGCCGGTGCCCACTCTGGGGTGTCCTTGGGGAGATCTCTTCCTTCGCCTGGGTGCCTGTGGCCCTCTCGTCTCATCTTGCCCAACCCATCCACCAAAAGCCTTTCACGGGATCTAGGGCTCGTGATCGTACACCACCTGTGTCCCCTAGATTGGTATTTCCGCGTCGGTAGGCCTGGTGTAAGGGGCGATGGAGAAGGTAGAAGGCCTGCTACAGAATCTGAAGCTGTCGGACAAGGAGAAGAAGCGCATCAAGATCGGCTGGGCTGGATCGAGCAAGGCGGGTGTGGTGGAGCCGCAGGCACTGGCCAAACTTCTCTCTGAGAAATCGGTGTTTGCGGAGGCGTTGGCCGAAACCCTGGCCGGATCTGGTGCCCGATTAGGGGTTTGGAGTGCAAGGAGGTTGGAGAGAACATCTATATGTTTACCTTTGGACAGGAGTCGGGGAAACGGATGGCGCTCGAAGGAGGACCTTGGGAATTTGGAAATGATTTACTCGTCTTTGAGGATTTCGTAGCAAGTAAGCGTCCGGAGGATTATGCGTTTGACTCCATCCCGATCTGGGTTAGGGTTTTGCGCCTTCCGCTAGGAATGATGTGTAGGGAGGCAGGGGGGGCAATTGGGGCAGAGATAGGTGAAGTCTTGGAAGTGGATGCACAGGCGGATGGCAGGGCGGTTGGCAAGTTCCTGAGGGTAAAGGTTCGGATGAATATCAAGGCTCCTTTGATGAGAGGGTTTATACCGGATGAGGAAGAAGCAAAGGATAACAATGGTAAGGCGATGGTGGTGGAGCCGGCAAGGGAGGTAGATGAAGAGAAGAATTGGTGCCCGTTTGAGTATGAATATCTGCCAGGCTTCTGTTATGTGTGCGGAATCATTGGGCACACTGATAAATCGTGTGGTCTAAAGCTGAAAAGGGGGGAGCAGCGGCAGTTTGGACCCTGGCTGCGGGCTTTCCTCCCACGTAAGGCTGGTGGTGATACTCGAAGCAAATGGGGTGAGAGCAGAGCGGGGGCGAGTGGGCGGAGTCTGGGTATCAAGAATAGCGGTGCTTGGGAGAGGAGAGCCTACTCTGGCAGTGATGCCCCCTCTTGGAGGAAAAATAACGAGAGTTGGGGGGAGATTGCAGAAGAGGAGAGGGTCCAAGAGGTTACCAGCCCACTCAAAAAGTTGGACACAGGGGGAAGAGGAGGAGCAGCCAAAAGGTTGACATATGCAGAAGATGAGAAGAAGGTTTCAGAGGGAGAAAGGGAGGCGGGGCAAGGAGCTGGTAGGGATGGCAAGAATAGCATGGGGTGAGCGGGCCAACCAAGGCCATGCAACGTGAAGACATGCAAAGTACCGCTGGAGGGGTTTGCCTGAGCCCGAATGCAACTGCTATGGCCTCAGTACAGCTACCTAAAGGTGGTGGGAGGATGGATGGCAGGAAGGGGGCACTTACAAAAAGCTGAAGGGGAGAGAGAGGGCGATCGGGGGGGGGGGATGCGTCAGCGTCGGGAGGAAGTGGAGAGATTCTCTTGCCAACCAAGAGTGGGGGAGGCCCAAGAGATGGAGGACGTTGAGGCTGCAAAGAAGCAGAAGGTTATGGACGTGGAGGTTCAGCGATAGGCTGAGGATGGCAAACCACATGCTGACGCGGGGCTGCCAGGACAGCCCTGTGAAACCCAATGAAGATTGTGGCGTGGAACTGCCGGGGTTTGGGGAATGGCCCGGCAGTTCGAGGCCTTCTGAACTTGCAGAAGGAGGAGGACCCTGATATCTTGTTTTTGTCAGAAACAAGGTTGGATGGAGGAAGAATGAATAAATTTAGAGATAAGCTAGGTTTGTATCATATGGAAGTGAAGAATAATGTAGGGAAGAGTGGAGGTTTGGCTCTGTTTTGGAGGCGAGGAATAAATGTCACTGTTAGGTGGATGAGAAGGATGCATATTGATGCAATTGTGGAGGAGGAGAACGGTTTTAAATGGAGGTTGACTGGCATCTACGGAGAATCACACATGGAAAGGAAGGTGGAAACTTGGCGCCTATTGCGTACTCTGCATCATCAAATTCAGCTCCCTTGGGTATGCTTGGGGGACTTCAACAAGGTCCTGTTTAATCATGAGAAGCAAGGAGGTGTGCCCCGAGCTCATAAATATATGCAAAACTTTCAAGATGCTCTCGACCATTGTAATTTGATTGACCTCGGTTTCAAGGGAGATGTTTTCACTTGGCGGAATAAAAACTATCGTGTTCAAGGCTATATTCATGAGCGTTTGGATCGTGTTGTTGCTACCCCTGAGTGGTGTGCCCGGTTTCCAGCATACAAAGTAGTAAACGGGGATCCATGCCATTCGGATCATCGCCCTGTGGTGCTGTTATGTGATGGGAGTCCCCGCGTGCAGCGCCATGCTAGGGGGGAGTGCTTGCTTCGCTTTGAGGCCAGTTGGCTTTTGGAGGAGGGGTGTGACAGCACAGTCCGGGAGGCATGGGAGGGGGCACCGGGTCCTGGAGTGCAACAAAAGTTGGGGGTGGTGGTCAGGGCGCTGAATACTTGGAGTAGAGAGGTACTTGGGGATCTTCGGAGGAGGATTAAGAAGTTGAAAGGAGAACTAGAGAGGGTCAGGAGGGAGCCCATCTCAGAGAGCCAAGTGAGGAAAGAACAAACAATCAGTTTCAAGCTTGAGAGGCTTCAAGATCAGGAGGACCGTGTGTGGAGGCAACGTGCTCATGTCAACTAGATAACGAAGGGAGATAGAAACACAAAGTATTTCCAAGCTTATGCATCGGAGAGGAAGAAGAAGAATGCCATTCTTAAGCTTAGGAGGGAGGATGGATTGGTTGTGGAGGATGAAGAGGCAATAAAAAACCTTGTTACTAACTATTTTACCTCTCTGTTTACCCCCATGGTAGGTGATGATGCAAATGATATCCTTGATCACATTTTCCCTAAAGTCACGCCACAAATGAACGACTTTCTGGCAGCGGAGTTCACTCCACAGGAGGTCAAATCTGCCCTTGATGATATCGGCGATCTCAAGGCGCCGGGGATGGATGGTCTACCGGCGGTCTTCTATAAGCATTATTGGCACTTGGTTGGTGTAACACCCTCGATGCGACTATATCTCCCACGTGTCGAGGCACGACTTAGAGGCATAATCGCATTGAAGGCATATGCCACAAGTTAGGCAATCTTCACAACATCCCATGTAATATATAGATAATAAAAGGGGGGGGGGGGTAACATACTTGGCTTACACTCGCCACGTCAATCAAGTACATCAATAACATTACATCATTCAAACACTCATGGCCCAACTACAGTGGCAAAATAAAAGATAACCCAACATGCGACACGGTCCCGATCACCCCCAACAGGGCACCACTACTGATCATCAGGGAAAGAAACATAGTATCGTTGAGAGTCCTCGTCGAACTCCCACTTGAGCTCAAGCGCGTCACCTGGAGTGGAATCATCAGGCCCTGCATCTGGTGTAATAGTAATCTGTGAGCCACAGGGACTCAGCAATCTCGCACCCTGGCGATCAAGACTATTTAAGCTTATAGGTAAGGCAAGGTAAAATATGTGGAGCTGCAGCAAGCGACTAGCATATATGGTGGCTATCCTGTTCGCAAAAGAGAGCGAGAAAGAGGAAGCAAAGCACGAGCGAGAAACTAGAGAGCAACCTGCGCAAGCATTACTCCAACACCGTGTCCACTTCCCGGACTCCACCGAGAAGAGGCCATCACGGTAACACACTCAGTTGATTCATTTTAGTTAAGTTAAGGTTCAAGTTATCTACAACCAGACATTAACAAATTCCCATCTGCCCATAACCACGGGCACGGCTTTCGAAAGTTCAAATCCCTGCAGGGAGTCCCAACTTAGCCCATGACAAGCTCTCACGGTCAACGAGGGATAGACCTCCTCCCGAGACGTATCGATCAGACTCGGTATCTCGGTTCTTCAAGACACTTCGACAGGTTAAAACAAATCCAGCAACACCGCCCGAATGTACCGACAAATCCCGATAGGAGCTGCACATATCTCGTTCTCAGGGCATAATCGGATAAGCAATCCATACAACTAAAACCAGCCCTCGAGTTTCCCCGAGGTGGCGCTGCAAGGGTCTCTAGGTTAGACCAACACTCAGAGGAGCACT
>NC_041390.1:57489948-57491329 GCF_002162155.2 Triticum dicoccoides | reverse complement strand
AAATGGTAAAACCAAGGTTGGGCATTGCTGGAAAAGCTTTAATCAAGGCGAACTATCAAGGGGTTCCCATTATAACCCAACCGCGTAAGGAACGCAAAATCCGGGAACATAACACCGATATGATGGAAACTAGGGCAGCAAGAGTGGAACAAAACACTAGGCGAGAGGCCGAGCCTTCCACCCTTTACCAAGTATATAGATGCATTAAGATAACATGGCAATATAATGATATCCCAACAAGTAAATAATGTTCCAACAAGGAACGGCCTCCAATCTTCACCTGCAACTAGCAACGCTATAAAAGGGGCTGAGCAAAGCGGTAACATAGCCAATCAACGGTTTGCTAGGACATGGTGGGTTAGAGGTTTGACATGGCAAGTTGGGAGGCTGGAAAGCAAGTGGTAGGCATCGTAGCATTTGCATAGCAAAAGAGCGAGCATCTAGCAAAGCAAAGATAGTAGTGATTTCGAGGGTATGATCATCTTGCCTGCAAAGTTGTCAGAGTTGACTGGATCCTCGAAAGCAAACTCAATGGGCTCCTCGTTAGAGAACTCGTCTCCCGGCTCTACCCAAACAAGACAAACAAGCAAAAGGAACACAATCAACCACGTGCAAGGATCAAACAATATGATGCAAACATGGTATGCTATGCGGGATGCGATGCGGGATGCATATGCAAGATGTGACAAGGAATGCATGAACCTGGCCTCAACTTGGGAATCCAAGTGTGCCACTGGAAAGATGAGATGAAATCGCTTGGAAACGATATAAAGAACTCCGGAATCGGAGTTACGGTTTGGAAATGGCAAGCGATTCAAATATGACCACGTTCTGCGATTTACAGCAAGTGGCCATCTAAATGCAATGAGATGAACAAGCTACAGCACCCAAACTGAAGGAAATATGCCCTAGAGGCAATAATAAAGTTATTATTTATTTCCTTATAATCATGATAAATGTTTATTATTCATGCTAGAATTGTATTTTCCGGAAACATAATACATGTGTGAATACATAGACAAACAGAGTGTCACTAGTATGCCTCTACTTGACTAGCTCGTTAATCAAAGATGGTTATGTTTCCTAACCATGAACAATGAGTTGTTATTTGATTAACGAGGTCACATCATTAGTAGAATGATCTGATTGACATGACCCATTCCATTAGCTTAGCACCTGATCGTTTAGTATGTTGCTATTGCTTTCTTCATAACTTATACATGTTCCTACGACTATGAGATTATGCAACTCCCGTTTACCGGAGGAACACTTTGGGTACTACCAAACGTCACAACGTAAATGGGTGATTATAAAGGAGTACTACAGGTGTCTCCAATGGTCGATGTTGGGTTGGCGTATTTCGAGATTAGGATTTGTCACT
>NC_041390.1:57478971-57480270 GCF_002162155.2 Triticum dicoccoides | reverse complement strand
ACAGGGGTGCATTCATGATGCTTAACAAAAGTCTAGCACTAAGCTACGGCCAATTCATCCATTAACAGGTTCAAACAAGCATGGCAAAAAATGCATATGACAAACAGATCTCAGACTTAGTGAAATTAACACTTGTCTGGAATTTCAGATCAGATAGCACTCTTGGGAGCATGAAAACTACATGCTACAGGACCTGAACATGGCAAAGTAAAGCATGCCATGGAGCTACTCAAAGAGCTTAACAAAAGTTCCTTAGTGACCTTGAGCCAAAAGGGATCAGAAAACACAATTGCAAGCGTGTGAACATGGCAAAAACATAATTAGTTCTCAGACTTAGTGAAAACTTGAACATGCTGAAACAGATATCAAGTAGGCATGTTTACGAGCTCGATGCACTCACTACGGAGTAAGTCATGAAAAACTAAGCATACATCCATCAAGAATACACAAAATGCAAGCTAGACATGGCAAGAACAATAACATAGCATGCACGGATCAACTACAACATCCTCGGAAAAATCGCTAACAAGTAGACAATCTGCCCAGATTCACGAAATAGCAAAAGTAGAGCTCGATTGACTCAAGCTAGGGTGCTCCATAATTGCAAACAAAGATATGGATGGATAGAGCACTACAAGATTAACAAAACATCCTTACTGATCATCCTCAAAAGAGGCACGGATTACTAGGAAACAATATGAACATATGGCCATATGAGATAAACAGGTCAATGACTTAGTGGAAATGCTATCTCCCGGAAATCAGCATTACCAAGTGCCTCACTTTGCAAGCTTGTGCTAGTCACCACACACATCACAAAAATGCATGGGTTGCACCTCTGGAAAGATGGCAAAACCCTTCACAAAACATATGTAGAGCTCATGGGCATATCATGCACACAATAAACATGGCAAAATGACAAATATCTAAATGGAGCAGCAGATCTGACAATTAGCTCGAGTAGCACTCTTCTGATAGCATTTCGGGCATCAAGATGAATTCAAATGAAAATGATGCAATGAGATGAAACGATGTGCTCTCTGAGATGAACATTCTGATATGCTATATGCCCAAAATGGAGCTACGGATGCAAAGTTACGGCACGATGAACAGGGCAATATGAACTAGGGTTTTGGGAGAAAAAGTCAACCGAGGCGATTTGGATCTGAGATCTGCACGCGGATCAAGGTTCGTCGCTGGAGCTCGCCGGAGTTGGAGGAGTGGTGGCCGGCGAGGCGGGGGTCGCCGGATCTGGCCGGGGCGACGCGGGTCGCCGGCGGGGGCGCGGACTCCGGCGCG
>NC_041390.1:57461260-57478240 GCF_002162155.2 Triticum dicoccoides | reverse complement strand
CGGGTCGCCGGAGTAGGTGGCGGCAATGGCGCGCGGCGGCCGGGGCAGTGGCGGCAGGCGGCGGAGACGAGGCGCTGGCGGCGGGGTCGGACGCGGGGCGCCGCGGGAGGCAACGGGCCTCGGGGGGCCCTCCTGGGCTTCCCGGGCCGGCGGTGGAGAGATTGGCGGCGCGCCACGTGGCACCACACGATTGGCGCGGAGGCGGCGACGCGAAGTGTCCGGCGCGGACCGGACGTGTCCGGCGCGCGGATGGAGCAGGGCTAGGGTTTCGGGGAAGAAGGAGATCCGGATTTTGGGGGCGGGGTCTATTTATAGGCATAGCGGGAGCTAGGAGAGTCCAAATGAGGTGCAGTTTTCGGCCACGCGATTGTGATCGAACACTCTAGACGATGGAGAGGGTTTTGGTGGGTTTTGGGCCAAAATGGAGGGGTGTTGGGCTGAAACACACACGAGGCCTTTTCGGTTAACCGTTGGAGTATCAAACGAAGTCCAAATGGTACGAAACTTGACAGGCGGTCTACCGGTAGTAAAACAAGGCCGCTTGGCAAGTCTCGGTCCAATCCGGAAATGTTTAATCCCCACACATGAAAGAAAGGTAGAAATGACCACCGGAGGAGAACGAAGCGCCGGAATGCAAAACGGACAACGGGGAAAATGCTCGGATGCATGAGATGAACACGTATGCCAATGCAATGCACATGATGACATGATATGAGATGCATGACAACGACAACAACACACGGAGACAAAACCCGAACCCGAGAAAATAAAATAACTTAAGGCCGGAAATGGCAAGAGTTGGAATACATATTGGGAAAGTCATATCCGGGGTGTTACAACACTCCACCACTACGAAAGGATCTCGTCCCGAGATCTAGGATTGAAAGAACGCCGGGTACTCAGAACGGAGGTGATCCTCGCGTTCCCAGGTAGCTTCACGGTCGGAATGGTGTGACCACTTGACTTTGAGGAATTTGATTGACTTGTTGCGAGTCTTACGTTCAGTCTCTTCAAGAATAGCAACTAGGTGCTCACGATAGGAGAGATCTTCTTGGAGCTCAATGTCCTCGAAGTTGATGGTGCGGTCAGGAGTCTTGAAGCACTTTTGGAGCTGAGAGACATGGAACACATCATGAACATTTGCAAAGTTTGAAGGAAGCTCGAGTTGATAGGCGAGGTCGCCTCTCTTGCTGACAATCTTGAAAGGTCCCACGTATCTGGGGGCAAGCTTCCCTTTAATACTGAAGCGACGAGTACCTTTCATTGGAGAGACGCGGAGGTAAACATGATCTCTGATCTCGAAAGCCAAATCACGATGCTTACTGTCATAGTAGCTCTTCTGGCGGGATTGGGCTGCTTTGAGGTTATCTCGAATGACTTTGCACATTTCCTCTGCCTCTATGATTAAGTCATTACCCAAAAGCTGACGTTCACCGGTTTCAGACCAGTTGAGAGGGGTAGGGCACTTCCTGCCATACATAATTTCAAATGGGGCCTTGCCCGAACTTGCTTGAAAACTGTTGTTGTAGGAGAATTCAGCATAAGGAAGACAATCCTCCCACTTCATGCCGAAGGAGATCACACAAGCCCTGAGCATATCTTCAAGAATCTGATTGACACGCTCGACTTGACCGCTAGTTTGAGGATGGAAAGCTGTACTGAAGCGGATGTTGGTGCCCATGGCCTTCTGAAAAGAATCCCAAAACTTGGAGGTAAAGATGCTGCCACGGTCTGAAGAGATCACTTGTGGGATACCGTGCAGAGAGACAATTCGAGAGGTATAGAGTTCCGCCAATTGAGCTGCAGTGATTGACTCTTTGATAGGCAAAAAGTGAGCCACTTTAGTGAGTTTGTCGATGACAACGAATATAGCATCATTGCCACGCTTGGACTTTGGAAACCCAGTCACGAAGTCCATTTCAATGTGGTCAAACTTCCATTCTGGAATGGCAAGAGGTTGGAGGAGACCAGATGGCCTTTGGTGTTCTGCCTTCACTCTTCTGCAGACATCACACTCATTCACGAATTGAGCAATCTCGCGCTTCATTCGAGTCCACCAATAAGTCTGCTTGAGGTCCTGATACATCTTCGTGCTCCCAGGGTGGATGGAGAGGAGAGAATTTGTGATCCTCGTTCATGATCACTTTACAAAGTTCACCTTTGGGTACAACAATACGATCCTCGAAGAAGAGAGTATCTTTGTCATCAAGGCGGTAGCACTTGTACTTGGGTTGACTCTTGGCAATCCCAATCTTCACCTTCTTCACCATAGCATCAAGAAGCTAGGCTTGGTGAATCTGGTCTTCCAAGGTAGGAGAGACTTGAAGGTTGGCGAGGAAACCTTGAGGAACAACTTGCAGATTAAGTTTGCGGAAAGCTTCACAAAGCTCGGGTTGATAAGGCTTGAGAATAAGACTGTTGCAATAAGCTTTTCTGCTCAATGCGTCAGCAATCACATTGGCATTGCCTGGAGTATACTCGATACTCGGATTATACTCTTGAATCATTTCGACCCATTGAGTTTGCCTGAGGTTGAGATTAGGCTGAGTGAAGATGTACTTGAGACTCTTGTGGTCAGTGAAGATGTCCACTTTTCTTCCCAATAAGAGATGTCTCCAAGTCAAAAGAGCATGCACAACTGCCGCCAACTCGAGATCATGAGTGGGGTAGTTCTTCTCATTGGACTTCAACTGGCGAGAGGTATAAGCAACAACTTTCTTCTCTTGCATCAACACTGCGCCAAGACCTTGGAGAGAGGCATCACAAAAGACCTCGTACAGCTTGGATTCATCAGGCGGAGTGAGAACTGGAGCAGTGATCAATTTCTCTTTAAACGTTTTGAAAGCAATGTCACACTCTGGAGACCAAACATACTTGACGTGCTTCTGGAGAAGATTTGAGAGAGGCTTCGCGATCTTGGAAAAGTTTTCAACGAATCTTCGGCAGTAGCTTGCGAGACCGAGGAAGCTACAGAGTTGCTTCACGTTCTAAGGAGGTTCCCAATTCACAATTGCAGACACCTTCTCAGGATTCACGGCAATGCCCTTGGCAGAGATGATATGACCAAGATAAAGAACCTCATCGAGCCAAAATTCGCACTTGGAGAACTTGGCGTAGAACTGGTGTTCCCTCAACTTATCGAGTACCAAACGCAAGTGCTTGGCATGATCTTCCTTGTTCTTTGAGAAAACCAGAATGTCGTCGAGATAGACCAAAACAAAGTCATTGGTGTAGGTGTTGAAGATGAAGTTCATCATGCGAGAGAAAGTCGAAGGAGCATTGACGAGACCAAAAGACATGACAGTGTATTCATATGACCCATAGCTTGTCCTGAAAGCCGTCTTGGGAATATCTTGCTCACGGATTTGAATCTGATGATAACCCATACGGAGATCAAGCTTGGAGAATACTTGGGCACCTTTGAGTTGTTCGAATAGCTCATTGATGTTGGGAAGTGGGTATTTGTTCTTGATGGTCTTCTTGTTCAATGGACGGTAATCAACACAAAGTCGGTCCGTTCCATCCTTCTTCTTCACAAAAAGAACACCACAACCCCACGGAGAAGAACTAGGCCGGATGAGACCCATTCTTTCTTGAATATCAAGTTGTTTCTTCAGCTCCTTCAACTCTTCAGGTCCGAGCTTGTAAGGACGTTTGCACACAGGTTCCGTGCCGGGCTCAAGATCAATGACGAATTCAACTGGCTGGTGCGGAGGCATTCCTGGAAGCTCTTTTGGAAAGACGTCTTGATATTCGCAAACGACTGGAATTTGCGAGATAGCATCCAGTTCACCCTTCTCATTGAGAGAAAATAGACGGATGGTATCATCACGAGCGACAAAGACAATTACATCCTCAGACGAATGAGTCAATTGGATCTGCCTGGCTGCACAATCAAGCTGAGCCTTGTGCTTAGAAAGCCAATCCATTCCGAGAATAAGATCAATATCTGAGTCACCAAGAACATTTGGAGAGGACAAGAACTTATAGTCACCCAAAGTGATCGTAACATCCGGAACGCATACTCGAGATGTCATTTGACGGGCCGGAGAGACAATAGCCAACGGTTTCGACAACACTTGAGTAACAAAATCATGCTTAGATGCAAAAGGTCTCGACATGAAACAATGCGAAGCACCAGTGTCAAAAAGAACTCTTGCAGGAATATCATTAACAGGAAGGTTACCCATGATGACATCTAATGAATCCTCTGCCTGAGCTGCATTCACCATATTGACCTTGGCGTACTTGGGGTTATGCTTGACCACAGCTGTACTTGTCGATCTCACAGGAGGAGGAGGAGGAGGGAGACGCCTCTGATTGAGACACTTGTTGGCATAGTGACCCTTCTGTTGGCACTTGTTGCACGTGACCTCTGAAAGCGGACGGTGGTACGGAGCACTCGATCTTGGAGCTTGAGACGAAGTCTTGTTCTGAAAGCCAGGGTTGGGTGGGTGGGAAGATCCACTGCCACCTTTGCTCTTCTGCTGATACGGCTGACGAAACGGAGGAGGAGGAAGCCAATACTTCTGCTGCTTGGCCACTTGAATAGAGGAAGAAGGAGTAGTGTCTCTGACTCGCTCCTTAGAAGCATCACACCTCAGTTGAGCAGCCTCTTGCTTCAATGCCATGTTGTAGAACTCATCGTACCTCAAGGGCTCAAAGAGAACAAGAGCTAGCTGAATTTCTTCTCTGAGACCTCCCCTGAACTGGTATATCATGCTCTTCTCATCAGGTACGTCCTGCTTGGCAAAGCGGGCGAGCTTCTAGAACAACTTGTTGTAGTCATAGACAGACAAAGAGCCTTGCTTCAGGTTGCGGAATTCCTCACGCTTGCTTTCAACCACGCTCTGAGGGATATGGTGAGCTCTGAAATCTTGACTGAATTCATCCCAGGTAATAACACGACCACCTCTGGAATCCTTGTACTGCTGGAACCATTCTGCAGCTTGATCTTTAATTTGGAAGGAAGCAAACTTGACAAAGTCCTCAGGCCTGACGTTACTGCACTCTAAATGCTTGCACAGATCCACGAGCCAATCGTCAGCATCAGTTGCCTCAACACAATTGCTGAAAGTTTTTGGCCCGTTAGCAAGGAACTGGTTGAGTGTAGCAAAGTGATTTTGATTGTTGCCTTGGTTCCCTTGGTTGCCTTGATTGTGCTCTTGAAGAATTTGCATGATCAACTGTGTGTTTGCATTGGTCGCGGCCATCACAGCTTGCCATGCCTCCGGAGGAGGTGGAGGTGGTGGCGGATCCTGATTCTGATTCTGACTAGTGCTCTTAGCGGGAGCCATCCTGAAGAGGTTGACCACCGTTAGCACATAGACAGATAAAATGAAGCTGAATCCAATGGAATGAAAATTGCAACATATAGTCTTCACATCTGAACAAAATGAACGAATGCATTCCTCTTGAAATGGTCACATATCCATAAATTGAGAAGCAACGTAGAATTTAGGTAGAGAAATAAATCAACAAGGTACGGATCAAGAACGAATACTCGGTAAGAAATCCCAATCTCGAACCAAATATCCGTGGAAGAAGAGCTAGAGCTACTTGAATTTCCACCTATGAAACTCCCGAACCTTTCCGGTTATGCAATCAGGTGTTGGGGATACAGGGGAAGCATAATATCTCACCCAAATCTAGCAAATCCTACATCCAGCTGTATCCATCCTTCAACACATAACCGAGAAAAACTTCGGAAACCATCTACCTCAACCTTCGAAAAGCATCCGTTATACAAGTTATGGCAATACTCCCGAACTCCCGCCCCAGTACTGGGTGGCGTCGAGGTTATCTCACCAACGAACTGCATAAAAGAGATTTTCGATGTCGGCGTACTAGACCCAGGTATTCCAGAACTGCAACGATAAAATTATGACGACAACACCTCAGAGCTCAACTCCCCGGGACACTTCCACAAAACCCCTGACAGGAGGCACCAAGACAATGTTCTCGTCATAAAACCATCGGAACGATTCCAAGATACCCGCATGATCCTAAATTTTTTTAGTGAAATTTGAGAAGAGAAGAGTCAAAACTCTATGTCAGGATGCCTTACCAGAGCGATGAGGAGACTGGGAAGTAAAAGGAATTCCTAAACTCTCCGATATATAATTCCTAAATGACTCAAAACATTTTTCTAGACACAACTCGGCCGCTAAAAACATCAAGCAATGGGGCTCCTAAGGTCGGGGAAGGCTCTGATTACCAACTTGTAACACCCTCGATGCGACTATTGTAGGGTTTCGTAGTAATTTCAAAAAATTTCCTACGTGCACACAGGATCATGTGATGCATAGCAACGAGAGGAGAGTGTTGTCTACGTACCCAACGCAGACCGACTGCGGAAGCGATGACACGACGTAGAGGAAGTAGTTGTACGTCTTCACGATCCAACCGATCAAGCACCGAAACTACGGCACCTCCGAGTTCGAGCACACGTTCAGCTCGATGACGATCCCCGGACTCCGATCCAGAAAAGTGTCGGGGAAGAGTTTCGTCAGCACGACGGCGTGGTGACGATCTTGATGAACTACAGCAGCAGGGCTTCGCCTAAACTCCGCTACAGTATTATCGAGGAATATGGTGGCAGGGGGCACCGCACACGGCTAAGGAATCGATCACGTGGATCAACTTGTGTCAACTTGTGTGTTTAGAGGTGCCCCTGCCTCCGTATATAAAGGAGCCAAGGGGGGGAGGAGGCGCCGGCCAGGAGGAGGTGGCGCAGGAGGAGTCCTACTCCTACCGGGAGTAGGACTCCCCTCCAATCCTATTCCAACTAGGAATCCCCAAAGGGGGAAAGAGGAGAAGGGTGGCCGGCCACCTCTCCTAGTCCTAATAGGACTAGGGGAAGGGGGGAGGCGCGCAGCCCCCTTGGGCTGCCCCTTTCTCCTTTCCACTAAGGCCCATGATGGCCCATATGGCTCCCGGGGGGTTCCGGTAACCTCCCGGTAACCCGGTAAAATCCCGATTTCACCCGGAACACTTCCGATGTCCAAACATAGGCTTCCAATATATCAATCTTTATGTCTCGACCATTTCGAGACTCCTCGTCATGTCCGTGATCACATCCGGGACTCCGAACAACCTTAGGTACATCAAAATGCATAAACTCATAATATAAATGTCATCGTAACCTTAAGCGTGCGGACCCTACGGGTTCGAGAACAATGTAGACATGACCGAGACACGTCTCCGGTCAATAACCAATAGCGGGACCTGGATGCCCATATTGGCTCCTACATATTCTACGAAGATCTTTATCGGTCAGACCGCATAACAACATACGTTGTTCCCTTTGTCATCGGTATGTTACTTGCCCGAGATTCGATCGTCGGTATCCAATACCTAGTTCAATCTCGTTACCGGCAAGTCTCTTTACTCGTTCCGTAATACATCATCTCACAACTAACATATTAGTTGTAATGCTTGCAAGGCTTATGTGATGTGTATTACCGAGAGGGCCCAGAGATACCTCTCCGACAATCGGAGTGACAAATCCTAATCTCGAAATACGCCAACCCAACATCGACCATTGGAGACACCTGTAGTACTCCTTTATAATCACCCAGTTACATTGTGACGTTTGGTAGTACCCAAAGTGTTCCTCCGGTAAACGGCAGTTGCATAATCTCATAGTCATAGGAACATGTATAAGTCATGAAGAAAGCAATAGCAACATACTAAACGATCGGGTGCTAAGCTAATGGAATGGGTCATGTCAATCAGATCATTCTACTAATGATGTGACCTCGTTAATCAAATAACAACTCATTGTTCATGGTTAGGAAACATAACCATCTTTGATTAACGAGCTAGTCAAGTAGAGGCATACTAGTGACACTCTGTTTGTCTATGTATTCAAACATGTATTATGTTTCTGGTAAATACAATTCTAGCATGAATAATAAACATTAATCATGATTATAAGGAAATAAATAATAACTTTATTATTGCCTCTAGGGCATATTTCCTTCAGTCTCCCACTTGCACTAGAGTCAATAATCTAGATTACACTGTAATGAATCTAACACCCATGGAGCTTTGGTGCTGATCATGTTTTGCTCGTGGAAGAGGCTTAGTCAACGGGTCTGCAACATTCAGATCCGTATGTATCTTGCAAATCTCTATGTCTCCCACCTGGACTAGATCCCGGATGGAGTTGAAGCGTCTCTTGATGTGTTTGGTCCTTTTGTGAAATCTGGATTCCTTTGCCAAGGCAATTGCACCAGTATTGTCACAAAAGATTTTCATTGGACCCGATGCACTAGGTATGACACCTAGATCGGATATGAACTCCTTTATCCAGACTCCTTCATTTGCTGCTTCCGAAGCAGCTATGTATTCCGCTTCACATGTAGATCCCGCTACGACGCTTTGTTTAGAACTGCACCAACTGACAGCTCCACCGTTTAATGTAAACACGTATCCGGTTTGCGATTTAGAATCGTCCGGATCAGTGTCAAAGCTTGCATCAACGTAACCTTTTACGATGAGCTCTTTGTCACTTCCATATACGAGAAACATATCCTTAGTCCTTTTCAGGTATTTCAGGATGTTCTTGACCGCTGTCCAGTGATCCATTCCTGGATTACTTTGGTACCTCCCTGCTAAACTTATAGCAAGGCACACATCAGGTCTGGTACACAGCATTGCATACATGATAGAGCCTATGGCTGATGCATAGGGAACATCTTTCATATTCTCTCTATCTTCTGCAGTGGTCGCGCATTGAGTCTTACTCAATTTCACACCTTGTAACACAGGCAAGAACCCTTTCTTCGCTTGATCCATTTTGAACTTCTTCAAAATTTTGTCAAGGTATGTGCTTTGTGAAAGTCCAATTAAGCGTCTTGATCTATCTCTATAGATCTTAATGCCTAATATGTAAGCAGCTTCACCGAGGTCTTTCATTGAAAAACTTTTATTCAAGTATCCCTTTATGCTATCCAGAAATTCTATATCATTTCCAATCAGTAATATGTCATCCACATATAATATCAGAAATGCTACAGAGCTCCCACTCACTTTCTTGTAAATACAGGCTTCTCCGAAAGTCTGTATAAAACCAAATGCTTTGATCACACTATCAAAACGTTTATTCCAACTCCGAGAGGCTTGCACCAGTCCATAAATGGATCGCTGGAGCTTGCACACTTTGTTAGCTCCCTTTGGATCGACAAAACCTTCTGGTTGCATCATATACAACTCTTCTTCCAGAAATCCATTCAGGAATGCAGTTTTGACATCCATTTGCCAAATTTCATAATCATAAAATGCGGCAATTGCTAACATGATTCGGATGGACTTAAGCATCGCTACGGGTGAGAAGGTCTCATCGTAGTCAATTCCTTGAACTTGCCGAAAACCTTTTGCGACAAGTCGAGCTTTGTAGACAGTAACATTACCATCAGCGTCAGTCTTCTTCTTAAAAATCCATTTATTCTCAATTGCTTGCCGATCATCGGGCAAGTCAACCAAAGTCCATACTTTGTTCTCATACATGGATCCCATCTCAGATTTCATGGCTTCAAGCCACTTTACGGAACCTGGGCTCACCATCGCTTCTTCATAGTTCGTAGGTTCATCATGATCTAGTAGCATGACCTCCAGAACAGGATTACCGTACCACTCTGGTGCGGATCTTACTCTGGTTGATCTACGCGGTTCAGTAGTATCTTGATCTGAAGTTTCATGATCATTATCATTGGCTTCCTCACTAACTGGTGTAGGTGTCACTGAAACAGTTTTCTGTGATGAACTACTTTCCAGTAAGGGAGCAGGTACAGTTACCTCGTCAAGTTCTACTTTCCTCCCACTCACTTCTTTCGAGAGAAACTCCTTCTCTAGAAATGATCCATTCTTAGCAACGAATGTTTTGCCTTCGGATCTGTGATAGAAGGTGTACCCAACAGTTTCCTTTGAGTATCCTATGAAGACACATTTCTCCGATTTGGGTTCGAGCTTATCAGGTTGAAGCTTTTTCACATAAGCATCGCAGCCCCAAACTTTAAGAAATGACAACTTTGGTTTCTTGCCAAACCACAGTTCATAAGGCGTCGTCTCAACGGATTTTGATGGTGCCCTATTTAACGTGAATGCGGCCGTCTCTAAAGCATATCCCCAAAATGATAGCGGTAAATCAGTAAGAGACATCATAGATCGCACCATATCTAGTAAAGTACGATTACGACGTTCGGACACACCATTACGCTGTGGTGTTCCGGGTGGCGTGAGTTGCGAAACTATTCCACAGTTTTTCAAATGTACACCAAACTCGTAACTCAAATATTCTCCTCCACGATCAGATCGTAGAAACTTTATTTTCTTGTTACGATGATTTTCAACTTCACTCTGAAATTCTTTGAACTTTTCAAATGTTTCAAACTTATGTTTCATTAAGTAAATATACCCATATCTGCTTAAATCATCTGTGAAGGTGAGAAAATAACGATATCCGCCACGAGCCTCAATATTCATCGGGCCACATACATCGGTATGTATGATTTCCAACAAATCTGTTGCTCTCTCCATAGTACCGGAGAACGGTGTTTTAGTCATCTTGCCCAAGAGGCACGGTTCGCAAGTACCAAGTGATTCATAATCAAGTGGTTCCAAAAGTCCATCGGTATGGAGTTTCTTTATGCGCTTTATACCGATATGACCTAAACGACAGTGCCACAAATAAGTTGCACTTTCATTATCAACTCTGCATCTTTTGGCTTCAACATTATGAATATGTGTATTACTACTATCGAGATTCAATAAAAATAGACCACTCTTCAAGGGTGCATGACCATAAAAGATATTACTCATATAAATAGAACAACCATTATTCTCTGATTTAAATGAATAACCGTCTCGCATTAAACAAGATCCAGATATAATGTTCATGCTCAACGCTGGCACCAAATAACAATTACTTAGGTCTAATATTAATCCCGAAGGTAGATGTAGAGGTAGCGTGCCGACTGCGATCACATCGACTTTGGAACCGTTTCCCACGCGCATCGTCACCTCGTCCTTTGCCAGTGCCCGCTTATTCTGTAGTCCCTGTTTCGAGTTGCAAATATTAGCAACAGAACCAGTATCAAATACCCAGGTGCTACTGCGAGCTCTAGTAAGGTACCCATCAATAACATGTATATCACATATACCTTTGTTCACCTTGCCATCCTTCTTATCCGCCAAATACTTGGGGCAGTTCCGCTTCCAGTGACCAGTCTGCTTGCAGTAGAAGCACTCAGTTTCAGGCTTAGGTCCAGACTTAGGTTTCTTCTCTTGAGCAGCAACTTGCTTGCCGTTCTTCTTGAAGTTCCCCTTTTTCTTCCCTTTGCCCTTTTCTTGAAACTAGTGGTCTTGTTAACCATCAACACTTGATGCTCCTTCTTGATTTCTACCTCCGCAGCTTTCAGCATTGCGAAGAGCTCGGGAATAGTCTTGTTCATCCCTTGCATATTATAGTTCATTACGAAGCTCTTGTAGCTTGGTGGCAGTGATTGGAGAATTCTGTCGATGACGCAATCATCCGGAAGATTAACTCCCAATTGAATCAAGTGATTATTATACCCAGACATTTTGAGTATATGCTCACTGACAGAACTGTTCTCCTCCATCTTGCAGCTATAGAACTTATTGGAGACTTCATATCTCTCAATCCGGGCATTTTCTTGAAATATTAACTTCAACTCCTGGAACATCTCATATGCTCCATGACGTTCAAAACGTCGTTGAAGTCCCGATTCTAAGCCGTAAAGCATGGCACACTGAACTATCGAGTAGTCATCAGCTTTGCTCTGCCAGACGTTCATAACATCTGGCGTTGCTCCAGCAGCAGGCCTGGCACCCAGCGGTGCTTCCAGGACGTAATTCTTCTGTGCAGCAATGAGGATAATCCTCAAGTTACGGACCCAGTCCGTGTAATTGCTACCATCATCTTTCAACTTTGCTTTCTCAAGGAACGCATTAAAATTCAACGGAACAACAGCACGAGCCATCTATCTACAATCAACATAAACAAGCAAGATACTATCAGGTACTAAGTTCATGATAATATTTAAGTTCAATTAATCATATTATTTAAGAACTCCCACTTAGATAGACATCCCTCTAATCCTCTAAGTGATTACGTGATCCAAATCAACTAAACCATAACCGATCATCACGTGAGATGGAGTACTTTTCAATGGTGAACATCGTTATGTTGATCATATCTACTATATGATTCACGCTCGACCTTTCGGTCTCCGTGTTCCGAGGCCATATCTGCATATGCTAGGCTCGTCAAGTTTAACCTGAGTATTCTGCGTGTGCAAAAACTGGCTTGCACCCGTTGTAGATGGACGTAGAGCTTATCACACCCGATCATCACGTGGTGTCTGGGCACGACGAACTTTGGCAACGGTGCATACTCAGGGAGAACACTTCTTGATAATTTAATGAGAGATCATCTTATAATGCTACCGTCAATCAAAGCAAGATAAGATGCATAAAAAGATAAACATCACATGCAATCAATATAAGTGATATGATATGGCCATCATCATCTCGTGCTTGTGATCTCCATCTCCGAAGCACCGTCATGATCACCATCGTCACCGGCGCGACACCTTGATCTCCATCGTAGCATCGTTGTCGTCTCGCCAATCTTATGCTTTCACGACTATCACTACCGTTTAGTAATAAAGTTAAGCATTACATCACGATTGCATTGCATACAATAAAGCGACAACCATATGGCTCCTGCCAGTTGCCGATAACTTGGTTACAAAACATGATCATCTCATACAATAAAATTCAGCATCATGCCTTGACCATATCACATCACAACATGCCCTGCAAAAACAAGTTAGACGTCCTCTACTTTGTTGTTGCAATTTTTTACGTGGCTGCTACGGGCTTAAGTAAGAACCAATCTCACCTACGCATCAAAACCACAATGATAGTTTGTCAAATAGACTCCGTTTTAACCTTCGCAAGGACCGGGCGTAGCCATACTTGGTTCAACTAAAGTTGGAGAGACAGTCGCCCGCAAGCCATCTCTGTGCAAAGCACGTCGAGGGAACCGGTCTCGCGTAAGCGTACGCGTAAGGTTGGTCTGGGTCGTCTCGTCCAACAATACCGCCGAACCAAAATATGACATGCTGGTAGGCAGTATGACTTGTATCGTCCACAACTCACTTGTGTTCCAACGTGCATATAACATCAACATCAATAACCAGGCTCGGATGCCACTGTTGGGTTTCGTAGTAATTTCAAAATTTTTCCTACGCGCACACAGGATCATGTGATGCATAGCAACGAGAGGAGAGTGTTGTCTACGTACCCAACGTAGACCGACTGCGGAAGCGATGACACGACGTAGAGGAAGTAGTCGTACGTCTTCACGATCCAACCGATCAAGCACCGAAACTACGGCACCTCCGAGTTCGAGCACACGTTCAGCTCGATGACGATCCCCGGACTCCGATCCAGCAAAGTGTCGGGGAAGAGTTTCGTCAGCACGACGGCGTGGTGACGATCTTGATGAACTACAGCAGCAGGGCTTCGCCTAAACTCCGCTACAGTATTATCGAGGAATATGGTGGCAGGGGGCACCGCACACGGCTAAGGAATCGATCACGTGGATCAACTTGTGTCAACTTGTGTGTTTAGAGGTGCCCCTGCCTCCGTATATAAAGGAGGAGAGGAGGGGAGGCTGGCCGGCCAAGGGGGGGAGGCGCAGGAGAGTCCTACTCCCTCTGGGAGTAGGATTCCCCCTCCAATCCTAGTCCAACTAGGATTCCTCGGAGGGGAAAAGAGGAGGAGGGGGCCGGCCACCTCTCGTAGTCCTAATAGGACTAGGGGAAGGGGGTGGCGCGCAGCCCATCTAGGGCAGCCCCTTCTCTTTTCCACTAAGGCCCACTATGGCCCAAATAGCTCCCGGGGGGTTCCGGTAACCCTCTCGGTATTCCGGTAAAATCCCGATTTCACCCGGAACACTTCCGATATCCAAATATAGGCTTCCAATATATCAATCTTTACGTCTCGACCATTTCGAGACTCCTCGTCATGTCCGTGATCATATCCGGGACTCCGAACAACCTTCGGTACATCAAAATGTATAAACTCATAATATAACTGTCATCGTAACCTTAAGCGTGCGGACCCTACGGGTTCGAGAACAATGTAGACATGACCGAGACACGTCTCCGGTCAATAACCAATAGCGGGACCTGGATGCCCATATTGGCTCCTACATATTCTACGAAGATCTTTATCGGTCAGACCGCATAACAACATACGTTGTTCCCTTTGTCATCGGTATGTTACTTGCCCGAGATTCGATCGTCGGTATCCAATACCTAGTTCAATCTCGTTACCGGCAAGTCTCTTTACTCGTTCCGTAATACATCATCTCACAACTAACATATTAGTTATAATGCTTGCAAGGCTTATGTGATGTGTATTACCGAGAGGGCCCAGAGATACCTCTCCGACAATCGGAGTGACAAATCCTAATCTCGAAATACGCCAACCCAACATCGACCATTGGAGACACCTGTAGTACTCCTTTATAATCACCCAGTTACGTTGTGACGTTTGGTAGTACCCAAAGTGTTCCTCCGGTAAACGGGAGTTGCATAATCTCATAGTCATAGGAACATGTATAAGTCATGAAGAAAGCAATAGCAACATACTAAACGATCGGGTGCTAAGCTAATGGAATGGGTCATGTCAATCAGATCATTCTACTAATGATGTGACCTCGTTAATCAAATAACAACTCATTGTTCATGGTTAGGAAACATAACCATCTTTGATTAACGAGCTAGTCAAGTAGAGGCATACTAGTGACACTCTGTTTGTCTATGTATTCAAACATGTATTATGTTTCCGGTAAATACAATTCTAGCATGAATAATAAACATTTATCATGATTATAAGGAAATAAATAATAACTTTATTATTGCCTCTAGGGCATATTTCCTTCAACTATATCTCCCACGTGTCGAGGCACGACTTAGAGGCATAATCGCATTGAAGGCATATGCCGCAAGTTAGGCAATCTTCACAACATCCCATGTAATATATAGATAATAAAAGGGGAGGTAACATACTTGGCTTACACTCGCCACGTCAATCAAGTACATAAATAACATTACATCATTCAAACACTCATGGCCCGACTACGACGCCAAAATAAAAGATAACCCAACATGCGACACGGTCCCGATCACCCCCAACAGGGCACCACTACTGATCATCAGGGAAAGAAACATAGTATCGTTGAGAGCCCTCGTCGAACTCCCACTTGAGCTCAAGCGCGTCACCTGGAGTGGAATCATCAGGCCCTGCATCTGGTGTAATAGTAATCTGTGAGCCACAGGGACTCAGCAATCTCGCACCCTCACGATCAAGACTATTTAAGCTTATAGGTAAGGCAAGGTAAAATATGTGGAGCTGCAGCAAGCGACTAGCATATATGGTGGCTATCCTGTTCGCAAAAGAGAGCGAGAAGAGGAAGCAAAGCACGAGCGAGAAACTAGAGAGCAACCTACGCAAGCATTACTCCAACACCGTGTCCACTTCCCGGACTCCACCGAGAAGAGGCCATCACGGTAACACACTCAGTTGATTCATTTTAGTTAAGTTACGGCCAATTCATCCATTAACAGGGGTGCATTCATGATGCTTAACAAAAGTCTAGCACTAAGCTACGGCCAATTCATCCATTAACAGGTTCAAACAAGCATGGCAAAAAATGCATATGACAAACAGATCTCAGACTTAGTGAAATTAACACTTGTCTGGAATTTCAGATCAGATAGCACTCTTGGGAGCATGAAAACTACATGCTACAGGACCTGAACATGGCAAAGTAAAGCATGCCATGGAGCTACTCAAAGAGCTTAACAAAAGTTCCTTAGTGACCTTGAGCCAAAAGGGATCAGAAAACACAATTGCAAGCGTGTGAACATGGCAAAAACATAATTAGTTCTCAGACTTAGTGAAAACTTGAACATGCTGAAACAGATATCAAGTAGGCATGTTTACGAGCTCGATGCACTCACTACGGAGTAAGTCATGAAAAACTAAGCATACATCCATCAAGAATACACAAAATGCAAGCTAGACATGGCAAGAACAATAACATAGCATGCACGGATCAACTACAACATCCTCGGCAAAATCGCTAACAAGTAGACAATCTGCCCAGATTCACGAAATAGCAAAAGTAGAGCTCGATTGACTCAAGCTAGGGTGCTCCATAATTGCAAACAAAGATATGGATGGATAGAGCACTACAAGATTAACAAAACATCCTTACTGATCATCCTCAAAAGAGGCACGGATTACTAGGAAACAATATGAACATATGGCCATATGAGATAAACAGGTCAATGACTTAGTGGAAATGCTAAGTCCCGGAAATCAGCATTACCAAGTGCCTCACTTTGCAAGCTTGTGCTAGCCACCACACACATCACAAAAATACATGGGTTGCACCTCTGGAAATATGGCAAAACCTTAACAAAACATATGTAGAGCTCATGGGCATATCATGCACACAATAAACATGTCAAAAATGACAAATATCTAAATGGAGCAGCAGATCTGACAATTAGTTCGAGTAGCACTCTTCTAACAGCATTTCGGGCATCAAGATGAATTCAAATGAAAATGATGCAATGAGATGAAATGATGTGCTCTCTGAGATGAACATTTTGATATGCTATATGGCCAAAACGGAGCTACGTATGCAAAGTTACGGCACGATGAACAGGGCAATATGAACTAGGGTTTCGGGAGAAAAAGTCAACCGAGGCGATTTGGATCTGAGATCTGCACGCGGATCGAGGTTCATTGCCGAAGTCGCCGGAGCTCGCCGGAGTTGGAGGAGTGGTGGTCGGCGAGGCGGGGGTCACCGGATCTGGCCGGGGCGACGCGGGTCGCCGGCGGGGGCGCGGACTCCGGCGCGGCAGAGCCGCC
>NC_041390.1:57454984-57460736 GCF_002162155.2 Triticum dicoccoides | reverse complement strand
GTGGCGCCACACGATTGGTGCGGGGGCGGCGGCGCGAAGTGTCCGGCGCGGACCGGACGTGTCCGGCACGCGGATGGATCAGGGCTAGGGTTTCGGGGAAGAAGGAGATCCGGTTTTCGGGGGGGGGGGTGTCTATTTATAGGCATAGGGGAGCTAGGAGAGTCCAAATGAGGTGCGGTTTTCGGCCACGCGATCGTGATCGAACGCTCTAGACGATGGAGAGGGTTTTGGTGGGTTTTGGGCCAAAATGGAGGGGTGTTGGGCTGCAACACACACGAGGCCTTTTCGGTCCCTCGGTTAACCGTTGGAGTATCAAACGAAGTCCAAATGGTACGAAACTTGACTGGCGGTCTACCGGTAGTAAAACAAGGCCGCTTGGCAAGTCTCGGTCCAATCCGGAAATGTTTAATCCCCACACATGAAAGAAAGGTAGAAATGACCACCGGAGGAGAACGAAGCGCCGGAATGCAAAATGGACAACGGGGAAAATGCTCGGATGCATGAGATGAACACGTATGCCAATGCAATGCACATGATGACATGATATGAGATGCATGAAAACGACAACAACACCCAGAGACAAAACCCGAACCCGAGAAAATAAAATAACTTAAGGCCGGAAACGACAAGAGTTGGAATACATATTGGGAAAGTCATATCCAGGGTGTTACAGTTGGTGATGACGTGGTGCGTGAGGTGTTACATGTGTTGCGAGGCGGCAATATACCGGAGGGATGGAACGATACTCTCGTAGTACTAATCCCAAAGGTTCAGAACCCAGAGACTTTGAAAGACTTACGCCCTATTAGGCTATGCAACGTGGTGTATAAGCTTGTGTCCAAGGTCATTGCAAATAGACTAAAGTGCATCTTAGGGGAGATTATATCACCTAATCAGAGTGCCTTCGTGCCGGGAAGGCTCATCTCCGACAACACCATTTTAGCTTATAAGATGACACATTATCTAAAGCGGAAAAGGTCCGGGAAGGCGTGCTATGCTGCTTTGAAGCTGGATATGAGTAAAGCCTATGACCAGGTGGAGTGGGGTTTCTTGGAGAAGGTGATGAGGCAACTCGGCTTTGCACCAAGCTTTGTGAACCTGATAAGTAAGTGCATCAGGACTGTACGGTTTCAGTTCAAGGTGAATGGTACATGCACAGAACAAGTGATTCCGGGTAGGGGCCTCCGGCAGGGCGACCAAATCTCGCCGTACCTATTTCTGCTGTGCGCGGAGGGTCTGTCAGCGCTGTTGCAATATGCGGAAAATAGTGGCCATCTGAAAGGAATTCAGGTAGCGCCTGGTGCACCGACAGTTAGCCACCTACTGTTCGCAGACGACTCACTTTTACTGTTCGAGGCTAATCCGACCAGCATTGCCATAGTGGACCAGATTCTGCAGGTGTATGAGATGGGTTTAGGCCAGGTTATTAACAGGGATAAGTCGGCAGTCTTGTTCAGTCGTAACACCAAGAATCCGGAGAAACAAAAATCCCTAGCGCTTCTCGGGCTTCAGCGCGAAAGCTTGTAGGGAAAATACTTGGGCCTGCCATCCTATGTAGGACAGTCGTGCCAACAGTGTTTTGAATATCAACGGGACAGGATCTGGGAGATCATTAAGGGCTGGAAGATAAAGCTTCTGTCCAAGGCGGCCAAGGAAATTTTGATCAAAGCAGTACTACAGGCGGTTCCCACGTATGCCATGGCATGCTTCGATCTCACTAAGTCCCTATGCGATAGCATCAGTCAGATGGTCTGCAAGTTTGTAACGCCCTCGATGCGGCTATATCTCCCACATGTCGAAGCACGACTTAGAGGCATAACCACATTGAAAGCAATGTCACAAGTGAGGTAATCTTCACAACAACCCATGTAATACATAAGGGAAAGAGATACATAGTTGGCTTACACTTGCCACTTCACACAATACATGAATATAACATTACATCATCCAGATACACACAAGGTCTGACTACGGAACCCAAAATAAAAGAAGACTACCCCAAATGCTACACAGATCCCCGATCGACCCCAACTGGGCTCCACTACTAATCAAATGGAAACGAAAACGACATAACAAACACGATCTTCATCAAGCTCCTCCTTGAGCTCGGTTGCGTCACCTGCACGATATCATTGGCACCTGCAAACTGGTTTTGGAAGTAATCTGTGAGTCACGGGGACTCAGCAATCTCACACCCTCGTGATCAACACTATTTAAGCTTATAGGAAGGGTAAAAGGTATGAGGTGGAGCTGTAGCAAGCGACTAGCATATATGGTGGCTAACATACGCAAAAGAAAGCGAGAAGAGAAGGCAAAAGCACGGTCGAACAACTATGATCAAGAAGTGATCCTAGAACAACCTACGTCAAGCATTACTCCAACACCATGTTCACTTCCCGGACTCCGCCGAGAAGAGACCATCACGGTTACACACGCGGTTGATGCATTTTAATTAAGATCAACTTCAGGTTTTCTACAACCGGACATTAACAAATTCCCATCTGCCCATAGCCGCGGGCACGACTTCCAAAAGTTCAAATCCCTGCAGGGGTGTCCCAATTTTAGACCATCACAAGCTCTCACGGTCAACGAAGGATATTCCTTCTCCCAAGACAATCCGATCAGACTCGGAATCCCGGTTACAAGACATCCTCGACAATGGTAAAACAAGTCCAGTAAAGCCGCCCGAATGTGCCGACAAATCCCGATAGGAGCTGCACATATCCCGTTCTCAGGGCACACTCAGATGAGACTAGCTACGAGTAAAACCAACCCTCAAGTTTCCCCGAGGTGGCCCCGCAGGCAGCTCAGTTCGTACCAACACTCAGAGGAGCACTGGCCCGGGGGGGTTAAAATAAGATGACCCTCGGGAGCGCGATTCCCAAGGGAAAAGTAGGTGGTGGTGAGGCGAATGGTAAAACCAAGGTTGGGCCTTGCTGGAGGAGTTTTATTCAAAGCAAACTGTCAAGGGGTTCCTATTATAACCCAACCGTGTAAGGAACGCAAAATCCGGGAACATAACACCGATATGACGGAAACTAGGGCGGCAAGAGTGGAACAAAACACCAGGCATAAGGCCGAGCCTTCCACCCTTTACCAAGTATATAGATGCGTTAATATAAATAAGAGATATTGTGATATCCCAACAAATGTCCATGTTCCAACAAGGAACAAACTCCAATCTTCACCTGCAACTAACAACGCTATAAGAGGGGCTGAGCAAAGCGGTAACATAACCAAACAATGGTTTGCTAGGACAAGGTGGGTTAGAGGCTTGGCTTAACAATATGGGAGGCATGATAAGCAAGTGGTAGGTATCGCAGCATAGGCATAGCAAAAGAGCGAGCAACTAGCAAGCAAAGATAGAAGTGATTTCGAGGATATGGTCATCTTGCCTGAAATCCCGCAAGGAAGAAGAACGAGTCCATGAAGAAGACAAACAGACGAAGTCGAACGAATCCTCACAAACACGACGTTATTGGAACCGACCCGAAGAAGCAACACCGGAAAGAAGCAAACAACATAGTAAACAACCACCACATAATCATGGCATAATGCACAATCAAGTATGTTGCATGTCCGGTTTAATGAAGCATGGCATGGCAAAATGCACAACCAATCTTACAAATTAAGTGGAGCTCAACATGCAACTCCGTTGCATATTGACGAAACACCACATTCAAATTATTTAGTTTGATATCGTTTATGTACCCAACAATATTAAATGTTGTTAAAACATGGCAGGAGGGTGAAGCATAAGTAAACTAAACATTTAGGCAAGGTTAAATGAGGCCGGAAATAACAAACAACAATTCCGATAAATCCTCATGTGCATTAGCAATTTAATGCAAACACCAATTTTGAACATCTTAAAGTTGTTAACATGATGCGGATGACATGTTCAAGTTTTATGCAATATTTGTGAAAATGTTGACAAGAGCATTATATACGGGTGCCACGGCGACAATAACGAAACGGTGCCACGGCAACGTTCCGGTTCCGACAGCTCATTGAGACGTCGGTGCAAAAGAAAGTGACGAGAGCGTGTCATGCGATGAACGGTGGGGTGCTCCCGGATACCGGGTCCCCACGGGTTAGCGGCAAAATAGGAGGACCGAGCAAGTGACAACTCAGACACGGTGCAGACAACAGGTGCATCTCATACAACACATGCAAACGTTCTCGGACGGTCGTCTCGGGGTTATACCTTCGAAGCGTGCGTTATCGGAGGGGTTCGAGTTCGATGCGGTGTAGGGGAAGTAGACGTTCTCGGGACGTTCGTAGTGGAAGAAGTCATACACGTGCGTAGTGGGTAGTAGTGGTACTATCGATCCTCGGCGACGAAAGTGGAAGTAGGGGTACACGGCGACGGTAGTTGTACACGGTTCTTCGGCCACGGTCATAGTCGTACAACGTTTTCGTAGATGCTCAGGGTCACGGCGAGAAACTTGACGTCCACGGAGGCTTCGAGGGTCGACGGTAGTGGTACTTGGCAAAATGAACTTGACAAAATCCACGGAGGCGGCTTGGCATGCAACGAGCAAGAACACAATGTACAGATGCAATAATGGTCTTGTCGGTGGTGTACTTGGCGATCTCCGAGGCGGCCTTGACGCACCCGTTCATAGAGGTACTTGGCGGTTTCGTTCCGTCGGTCTTGTCGGTCTCGGTAATGTAGTTGTACAATAGTGGCATCGAACTTGTCGAACCCGAACTCTTAGAGGACCATCGTGGTACTTGGCGCTTGCCATGCGGTGTTTGACGAAAAATAGGGGGGCATTGACGGAATCTACAACGATCGAACTTGGCGCTGCTCCCTGTTCGTTAATCGTCCGACTTGGCGTTTGACTGAATTTGAGTCCACGGGGACAAACGGCAAGCTCCTGCTGCTGTTGGAGGCGAAGCAGGGGCGCGAGTCGGGCGAAGTGAAGGCAGCAGCGGTGGGGCTTGGGGCTGACGATGAGGATCCTGGCGAGGACGACGTTCTCTGGCGAGGTGGCGACGGACTTGGGGTGCCGGGGTGCCGAGGCGCTGAGCTGCTGTTGTTGGCTGCAGAGAGAGGCAGCCAGGGGATGCGGAGGAGGCCGGGAAGACGGGGAGGTCGAGGCCAGTGGTGCTGCAGCATGGCGGCGCGACGTCCGGACGTCGCGGCGGACGAAGCAGGGAGGCAGAGGAGCGGGATGGTGCTTGGCGGAGGTCGGCAGCGGCATCGGTGGCCGGCGGACTTGGAGCTCCGGGCGAGGCGGAGAAGTGGTGGCGCGGGCGCGGTCCACAAGATGGTGCGGGGCCGTGGCCTGGTTCTGCGGGATCCATGGCAGCATCGGACGGGATCCGGCGACGCAGCTCTGGCTGCTCGATGCAGGGGCACGGCAGGGAGGCTCGGTCGTCTCCGGCGGCTTGGAGGGGATTGGGCGCTGGGGCTCCTCCCCTGGCTCGAGGCGGACGAGAGGAGAGGGAGATGAGGGGAGGAAGAGCGAGGGGATCGGGCTCCTGCCGCTGCGAGCGCGAGCGTGGGAGGTGGCGGCGGAAGGGAAACGAGGAGGGGTTCGAGGAGAAAGGAGTGCGCGTGGGGATCGGCTAGGGTTACTGGCGCTGCTCTGGGCCTTGGGCCACTGGAGGCTGGGCCTAGGCGGTTGCGGGAGGCCTTAGAGGAGGCCGGCCTGGGTCGGGTCAGAGAGGCCCAGTTGGGCTGGCTCTCCCCTCTCCATCTTATCTTTAACATAAAACAAGAGAAGAAAAAAAAGAAAGAAAG
>NC_041390.1:57417254-57454585 GCF_002162155.2 Triticum dicoccoides | reverse complement strand
TGGACTCGCGGATAAATTCCCGGACTCACAAAAATGAGTTTGAAACCAAGAAAAATAGAAACGACAAGATAGAAAGATACAAATTCAAACTCATTTGAATTTAATTCAAATGGGTTTGAACTAGGGCTTGGTTATAGAAGTGTCCAAAAATGTTGAGGTTTTTGGTGGAACTCCGGAAAGTGAAGAAAGTATATATGGCAAGGTTTGAGGAGCAACTCGAAGCAGAAAAGACCTGAGAGTTTTAAATTGCAAGTGTGTTTGCGGTAAATCCAAATAATTGGAATATTTACTATGGGTCTCTAAATATCGAGAGGATATGTTGTAAAGAGAATCACCATGTGCATTCCCTCGGTTTAAATGGATCAAAGATCCATGCCATTTATTTAGCAGAGTTGCAAAAGATTTATGAGATGATGGCATGATGACATGATGCAATGCAAAAAATAAAAGGGCAAGCACAAAAGAAACACACAGCGGAACCCGGAACATATGGAAGTCTTCTCGAGCATCGGTCTTGGGGCGTCACAACACTCCACCACTACGAGAGGATCTCGTCCCGAGATCAAGGATGACACCGGAGGGAAACGGAAGAGAAAGAGAAGAGGTAAACTAAGTTGCTTCTTTGACAAACGAGTGAAACCAAAGAACCTTGAAAAGTTGAACAACTTGAAAGGAATAATACCACGGAGGTGATCGAAGTTGAAAAACACTCTGTTAGGAACGAGGAACAAGGAAGAACAAATTCAGGCATCACTCCGGTTGAAAAGAGATGCAAGACTAGATAGGATGAAAAGAACTTGAGCAGAGGACACAACACTCCGGTTAAATGGATAAGCAAAAGAAAGAAACATGATCTTGACAAAACAAGATGATGGGTCGAAGAGAGCAACATCACAATGCCTCCGCAAGAAATGAGAGAATGGAAAGGAATGAACGAAGGAGAAAACAACATCTTCTACCTCAAATGAGCTTGAAAAGCATCTTTAGGAGAAGGGTCAAACGGAGTTGTTGGAACACCAACAACGAAATGATAAGCTTGTTGTGGGCTTATAGAAAACATCCCAAAATTATGAGGTGAAATCCCGCCACAAACAAAAACAATTGCTTGCTTGAGAGCGACGGAGAGATGAAAACATCTTTCATCACGAGAATAGGAGGAAACTTGGATCATCGATAAACACCATAAATAGCAATATTCCTTAGGGAAGGTTTTAGGTGAAATATAACCCAAGATAACTCCAATGAAGAGATTGGTGGCTTTAAAATATCTCATTCTTGACAACATGTGAATCATGAAACACGAGCTCAAATTGCCAAGAATGACATAATACCTGCTCAAAAGATAAGAAAGAAAGAATTGCACTTCGGAATGCAAGATGAAGAATACTTGAACTCCTATGAAAAGAATCTTGATGAGCACTTCGAGAAGGAATTAGATCTTTGATGAGACGTCATGTAGAGCCTCCATGAAGAACTCCAGAAAAGAAAAGATGAAACAATTGAAAACCGAGAACTTGATGAGCCTCCGGAATAAGGAATAGAATTTACTCGATGAAACAAGAATAAGAATTATATTATGCGTATCCTTCACCAATTAAATTGATGACAAGCAACGGATTTGGCATACAACTTATTCTCGTAGAAAAGATTAAGAGAGATAGAGCATAAACTCAATGGACCACCGGTAGGATTGAAACAACGAATAAATTAATATGATAACCACTTGAGCAAACCACTATAAGAATTGAAAATGATTGAAGAAAAGATAAAGAAACACCGAGAAGAATTAGAGAACGAATGAAGATACTTGAGGGGATTTAGATACAAGAGACCGAAGAGATCACGAGCTGATAAGAGAATACTTGAATGATGCACTGGTAAGATTTAGATAACGAGAGATGAGAATGAATAATTATGAGATTATGGCCTCCGGAGAATCAAACTGAAAAGACTCCTGAATTGCTCCGTATGGTTGAGAAGAATTCTCACAAACTGAAAACAATTATGAGAGGATGGCAGCAAGCTAGAACCATGAATTTTGAAGAGAAAGGAGCAAGATTGAGAGAAAAATCTTCTTCGGTCTTCAAATGTTGATAATGACGATGTGAAACACCAACAAGAGTTGTTGAGATACTCCGGGATGAAGAATGGAAAAGATGAACCAACGACTAGAAGAATTTGAAAGATCTTGGAGAACGACATAAGACCGATGACAATTCATTCTTACGTCAAACTTTCAAATGAATTTGAGAATAACTCCGGAAAGAATAGAAGAGTCAGGTAAGATCCTGGTAAAAGACCTATGGGTTAGGGCCCACTCAAAAGAAACACCGTCGAAGAGATTTAAAAGAGAGATTGCACCGGTTGCATTAAATGGCTAGAATGAGATAACATCCTCGAAAGATCTTGAACGAAAGCAGAGTGGAAACACGAATATTCGAGATATCTTGAGCACTCCGGAACAATTAATAGCGAGAGGAATGATTAAGAGGTGCACCGGCATGATAAAACATTAGAAATGAGGGAAGGATATGATCAACACCAAAAACTTGAATTGAATCCACCGAAGGAGAACGGGAACAGAGAATGATGAACTTGAAGCTCCGTTAGAATCTTCATAAGAAACACCGGGTAAAACATTGAAAGAAAAGACTGAAGGGATTTCTCACGAATAAAAGGATACAAGATTAAGAGATCTGAATCCTTAAAGAAACAAGGGTGGGAGGGAGGGACAACAAAGACAACTTGGGATGGCTGAAACAAACACCATTGAGAAAGCTGAGATTGAATCTTGCGGATGTTGAAAATGAATGGATCCGCTTGACGAGAGACACACCGAGTGAAAAGGATTGACATGACAAACTCGATGATCAAGAAGGATTAGCATCCACAAAGAAATATGAGAACACCGCTTAGGAAAGGTATGGAATCAACACTTGACTTTGAAGCAACTCAAATACCACAACTCTAAATAAAAATAAGGATTGGCTTGCAGAATAAGCCAGAACAAAATATGATAGAGATTTCGTCCGAAGTTTTCATGGTGGGTGTCGGTGTCAAAACCGGCGGATCTCGGGTAGGGGGTCCCGAACTGTGCGTCTAGGCCGGATGGTAACAGGAGGCAGGGGACACGAAGTTTTACCCAAGTTCGGGCCCTCTCGATGGAGGTAAAACCCTACGTCCTGCTTGATTAATATTGATGATATGGGTATTACAAGAGTTGATATACCACGAGACCAGAGAGGCTAAACCCTAGAAGCTAGCCTATGGTATGATTGTTGATGTGTATGTTGTCCTACGGACTAAAACCCTCCGGTTTATATAGACACCAGAGAGGGTTAGGGTTACATAAAGTCGGTTACAATGGTAGGAGATCTGATCATCCGTATCGCCAAGCTTGCCTTCCACGCCAAGGAAAGTCCCTTTCGGACACGGGACGGAGTCTCCAATCTTGTATCTTCATAGTCTAGGAGTCCGGCTGAAGGTATAGTTCGGCTATCCGAACACCCCATAATCCAGGACTCCCTCAGTAGCCCCCAAACCAGGCTTCAATGACGATGAGTCCGGTGCGCAGATTGTCTTCGGCATTGCAAGGCGGGTTCTCCTCCAAATTCCGTGTACCTGTTTGAATAAAGTCTGGTTTCTTGTAGGTGTTGCGCTCCTTGACTTCTACGCCCAATAATGGCCGTTTTCCACGTGTCAAACGAATATGAAAAGTCTTAGTGTTTTTACATTCACACCCCTAGACGCGTAAATGAGTTGCCCTTTTTAAGGGGACAAGGATTTAGATCCAATCCACACCTTCTCCCCTCCACGAGTGTTCATCAGAGCGCATCCGACAAAGGTCCATTCCACCATGGCCAGCCGCCGCAACTCCTCCGCTCGCCCTTCTAGCCCTAAGCCTGGATATTGGGAGATATGTTCTACTCCGCATAGCGAGCTAGTGACGCTTCAGACCAAGGGATCTCTCCCCCCGGCCTATATGGTCCCGGTCCGAGCCGGTCTTGCCGTCTACAACGGCGAAGAGGAAGTAGAGAATGCCCCTAATCCATCCAAAGAAGAGCGGGTGTGCCTTGTCCCTTACTTAATAAGGGGCTCGGATTTCCCATCCACCCGTTTCTCCGGGGGCTGCTGGAGTTCTACGGCCTCTAGGTACATCATCTCACGCCTGCCTCAGTATTGCATATCGCGGGCTTTGTAGCCCTCTGTGAGCTGTTCTTGGGTATTGAAGCTCATTTCGGACTGTGGAAGGTGAAGGAAATATGCCCTAGAGGCAATAATAAAGTTATTATTTATTTCCTTATATCATGATAAATGTTTATTATTCATGCTAGAATTGTATTAACCGGAAACATAATACATGTGTGAATACATAGACAAACTTAGTGTCACTAGTATGCCTCTACTTGACTAGCTCGTTAATCAAAGATGGTTATGTTCCTAACCATGAACAAGGTGTTGTTATTTTATTAACGAGGTCACATCATTAGTTGAATGATCTGATTGACATGACCCATTTCATTAGCTTAGCACCCGATTGTTTAGTATGTTGCTATTGCTTTCTTCATGACTTATACATGTTCCTATGACTATGAGATTATGCAACTCCCGTTTACCGGAGGAACACTTTGTGTGCTACCAAACGTCACAACGTAACTGGGTGATTATAAAGGAGCTCTACAGGTGTCTCCAAAGGTAGATGTTGGGTTGGCGTATTTCGAGATTAGGATTTGTCACTTTGATTGTCGGAGAGGTATCTCTGGGCCCTCTCGGTAATGCACATCACATAAGCCTTGCAAGCATTGCAGCCAATGAATTAGTTGCAAGATGATGCATTACGGAACGAGTAAAGAGACTTGCCGGTAACGAGATTGAACTAGGTATTGGATACCGACGATCGAATCTCGGGCAAGTAACATACCGATGACAAAGGGAACAACGTATGTTGTTATGCGGTCTGACCGATAAAGATCTTCGTAGAATATGTAGGAGCCAATATGGGCATCCATGTCCCGCTATTGGTTATTGACCGGAGATGTGTCTCAGTCATGTCTGCATTATTCTCGAACCCTAGGGTCCGCACGCTTAAACGTTACGATGACAGTTATTATGAGTTTATGCATTTTGATGTACCAAAGTTAGTTCGGAGTCCCGGATGTGATCACGGACATGACGAGGAGTCTCGAAATGGTCGAGAGATAAAGATTGATATATTGGAAGCCTATGTTTGGATATCGGAAGTGTTCCAGGTGAAATCGGTATTTTATCGGAGTACCGGGAGGTTACCGAAACCCCCCGGGAGCTGTATGGGCCTTAATGGGCTTTAGTGGAAAGGAGAAGGGGCAGCCCAAGATGGGCTGCGCGCCTCCCCCCTCCCCTAGTCCTATTAGGACAAGGAGAGGTGGCCGCCCCCCTCTCTCTCTTTCCCCCTCAGCGAATCCTACTCCAACTAGGATTGGGGGGAGGAATCCTACTCCCAGAGGGAGTAGGACTCCCTTGGCGCGCTCTCCTTGGTCGGCCGGCCCCCTCCCCTTGGCTCCTTTATATACGGAGGCAGGAGGCACCCCTAGACACACAAGTTGATCATTGAGATCGTTCCTTAGCCGTGTGCGGTGCCCCCTGCCACCATATTCCACCTCGATTATATTGTAGCAGTGCTTAGGCGAAGCCCTGCGATGGTAGAACATCAAGATCGTTACCACGCCGTCGTGCTGACGGAACTCCTCCCCGACGCTTTGCTGGATCAGAGCCCGGGGATCGTCATCGAGCTGTACGTGTGCTAAGAACTCGGAGGTGCCGGAGTAACGGTGCTTGGATCGGTCGGATCGGGAAGACGTACGACTACTTCCTCTACGTTGTGTCAACGGTTCCGCAGTCGGTCTGCGTGGGTACGTAGATAACACTCTCCCCTCTCGTTGCTGTGCATCACCATGATCTTGCGTGTGCATAGGAAATTTTTGAAATTACTACGTTCCCCAACAGTGGTATCAGAGCCTAGGTTTTATGGTTTGATGTTATATGCACGAGTAGAACACAAGTGAGTTGTGGGCGATATAAGTCATACTGCCTACCAGCATGTCATACTTTGGTTCGGCGGTATTGTTGGACGAGATGACTCGGACCAACATTACGCGTACGCGTACGCGAGACCGGTTCCCCCGACGTGCTTTGCACATAGGTGGCTTGCGGGCGACTGTCTCTCCAACTTTAGTTGAACCGAGTGTGGCTACGCCCGGTCCTTGCGAAGGTTAAAACGGAGTTTATTTGACAAACTATCATTGTGGTTTTGATGCGTAGGTGAGATTGGTTCTTGCTTAAGCCCGTAGCAGCCACGTAAAACTTGCAACAACAAAGTAGAGGACGTCTAACTTGTTTTTGCAGGGCATGTTGTGATGTGATATAGTCAAGGCATGATGATGAATTTTATTGTATGAGATGATCATGTTTTGTAACCGAGTTATCGGCAACTGGCAGGAGCCATATGGTTGTCGCTTTATTGTATGCAATGCAATCGCGATGTAATGCTTTACTTTATCACTAAGCGGTAGCGATAGTCGTGGAAGCATAAGATTGGCGAGACGACAACGATGCTACGATGGAGATCAGGGTGTTGCGCCGGTGACGATGGTGATCATGACGGTACTTCGGAGATGGAGATCACAAGCACAAGATGATGATGGCCATATCATATCACTTATATTGATTGCATGTGATGTTTATCTTTTTATGCATCTTATCTTGCTTTGATTGACGGTGGCATTATAAGATGATCTCTCACTAAATTATCAAGAAGTGTTCTCCCTGAGTATGCACCGTTGCCAAAGTTCGTCGTGCCCAGACACCACGTGATGATCGGGTGTGATAAGCTCTACGTCCATCTACAACGGGTGCAAGCCAGTTTTGCACATGCAGAATACTCAGGTTAAACTTGACGAGCCTAGCATATGCAGATATGGCCTCGGAACACAGAGACCGAAAGGTCGAGCATGAATCATATAGTAGATATGATCAACATAACGATGTTCACCATTGAAAACTACTCCATCTCACGTGATGATCGGTTATGGTTTAGTTGATTTGGATCACGTGATCACTTAGAGGATTAGAGGGATGTCTATCTAAGTGGGAGTTCTTAAGTAATTTGATTAATTGAACTTAAACTTATCATGAACTTAGTACCTGATAGTATCTTGCTTGTTTATGTTGATTGTAGATAGATGGCTCGTGCTGTTGTTCCGTTGAATTTTAATGCGTTCCTTGAGAAAGCAAAGTTGAAAGATGATGGTAGCAATTACACTGGGTCCGTAACTTGAGGATTATCCTCATTGCTGCTCAGAAGAATTACGTCCTGGAAGCACCGCTGGGTGCCAGGCCTGCTACTGGAGCAACACCAGATGTTATGAACGTCTGGCAGAGCAAAGCTGATGACTACTCGATAGTTCAGTGTGCCATGCTTTACGGCTTAGAATCAGGACTTCAACGACGTTTTGAACATCATGGAGCATATGAGATGTTCCAGTAGTTGAAGTTAATATTTCAAGCAAATGCCTGGATTGAGAGATATGAAGTCTCCAATAAGTTCTATAGCTGCAAGATGGAGGAGAACAGTTCTGTCAGTGAGCATATACTCAAAATGTCTGGGTATAATAATCACTTGATTCAGATGGGAGTTAATCTTCTAGATGATTGCGTCATTGACAGAGTTCTCCAATCACTGCCACCAAGCTATAAAGAGCTTCGTGATGAACTATAATATGCAAGGGATGAACAAGACTATTCCCGAGCTCTTCGCAATGCTGAAAGCTGCGGAGGTAGAAATCAAGAAGGAGCATCAAGTGTTGATGGTTAACAAGACCACTAGTTTCAAGAAAAAAGGCAAAGGGAAGAAGAAGGGGAACTTCAAGAAGAACGGCAAGCTAGTTGCTGCTCAGGAGAAGAAACCCAAGTCTGGACCTAAGCCTAAAACTGAGTGCTTCTACTGCAAGCAGACTGGTCACTGGAAGCGGAACTGCCCCAAGTATTTGGCAGATAAGAAGGATGGCAAGGTGAACAAAGGTATATGTGATATACATGTTATTGATGTGTACCTTACTAGAGCTCGCAGTAGCACCTGGGTATTTGATACTGGTTCTGTTGCTAATATTCGCAACTCGAAACAGGTACTACGGATTAAGCGAACACTGGCGAAGGACGAGGTGACGATGCGCGTGGGAGACGGTTCCAAAGTCGATGTGATCACGGTCGGCACGCTACCTCTACATCTACCTTCGGGATTAATATTAGACCTAAGTAATTGTTATTTGGTGCCAGCGTTGAGCATGAACATTATATCTGGATCTTGTTTGATGCGAGACGGTTATTCATTTAAATCAGAGAATAATGGTTGTTCTATTTATATGAGTAATATCTTTTATGGTCATGCACCTTTCAGGAGTGGTCTATTTTTGATGAATCTCGATAGTAGTAACACACATATTCATAATGTTGAAGCCAAAAGATGCAGAGTTGATAATGACAATGCAGCTTATTTGTGGCACTGCCGTTTAGGTCATATCGGTATAAAGCGCATGAAGAAACTCCATACCGATGGACTTTTGGAACCACTTGATTATGAATCACTTGGTACTTGCGAACCGTGCCTCATGGGCAAGATGACTAAAACACCGTTCTCCGGTACTATGGAGAGAGCAACAGATTTGTTGGAGATCATACATATAGATGTATGTGGTCCGATGAATATTGAGGCTCGTGGCGGATATCGTTATTTTCTCACCTTCACAGATGACTTAAGCAGATATGGGTATATCTACTTAATGAAACATAAGTCTGAAACATTTGAAAAGTTCAAAGAATTTCAGAGTGAAGTTGAAAATCATCGTAACAAGAAAATAAAGTTTCTACGATCTGATCGTGGAGGAGAATATTTGAGTTACGAGTTTGGTGTACATTTGAAAAATTGTGGAATAGTTTCGCAACTCACGCCACCCGGAACACCACAGCGCAATGGTGTTTCCGAACATCGTAATTGTACTTTACTAGATATGGTGCGATCAATGATGTCTCTTACTGATTTACCGCTATCGTTTTGGGGTTATGCTTTAGAGACGGCCGCATTCACGTTAAATAGGGCACCATCAAAATCCGTTGAGACGACGCCTTATGAATTGTGGTTTGGCAAGAAACCAAAGTTGTCATTTCTTAAAGTTTGGGGCTGCGATGCTTATGTGAAAAAGCTTCAACCTGATAAGCTCGAACCCAAATCGGAGAAATGTGTCTTCATAGGATACCCAAAGGAGACTGTTGGGTACACCTTCTATCACAGATCCGAAGGCAAGACATTCATTGCTAAGAATGGATCCTTTCTAGAGAAGGAGTTTCTCTCGAAAGAAGTGAGTGGGAGGAAAGTAGAACTTGACGAGGTAACTGTACCTGCTCCCTTATTGGAAAGTAGTACATCACAGAAAACTATTTCTGTGACACCTATACCAATTAGTGAGGAAGCTAATGACGATGATCATGAAACTTCAGGACAAGATACTACTGAACCTCGTAGATCAACCAGAGCGAGATCCGCACCAGAGTGGTACGGTAATCCTGTTCTGGAAATTATGCTGCTAGATCATGATGAACCTACGAACTATGAAGAAGCAATGGTGAGCCCAGATTCCGCAAAGTGGCTTGAAGCCATGAAATCTGAGATGGGATCCATGTATGAGAACAAAGTATGGACTTTGGTTGACTTGCCCGATGATCGGCAAGCAATTGAGAATAAATGGATCTTCAAGAAGAAGACTGACGCTGATGGTAATGTTACTGTCTACAAAGCTCGACTTGTTGCAAAAGGTTTTCGACAAGTTCAAGGGGTTGACTACGATGAGACCTTCTCACCCGTAGCGATGCTTAAGTCTGTCCGAATCATGTTAGCAATTGCCGCATTTTATGATTATGAAATTTGGCAGATGGATGTCAAAACTGCATTCCTGAATGGATTTCTGGAAGAAGAGTTGTATATGATGCAACCAGAAGGTTTTGTCAATCCAAAGGGAGCTAACAAAGTGTGCAAGCTCGAGCGATCCATTTATGGACTGGTGCAAGCCTCTCGGAGTTGGAATAAATGCTTTGATAGTGTGATCAAAGCATTTGGTTTTATACAGACTTTCGGTGAAGCCTGTATTTACAAGAAAGTGAGTGGGAGCTCTGTAGCATTTCTGATATTATATGTGGATGACATATTACTGATTGGAAATGATATAGAATTTCTGGATAGCATAAAGGGATACTTGAATAAGAGTTTTTCAATGAAAGACCTTGGTGAAGCTGCTTACATATTAGGCATAAAGATCTATAGAGATAGATCAAGACGCTTAATTGGACTTTCACAAAGCACATACCTTGACAAGATTTTGAAGAAGTTCAAAATGGATCAAGCAAAGAAAGGGTTCTTGCCTGTGTTACAAGGTGTGAAGTTGAGTCAGACTCAATGCCCGACCACTGCAGAAGATAGAGAGAAAATGAAAGATGTTCCCTATGCTTCAGCCGTAGGCTCTATCATGTATGCAATGCTGTGTACCAGACCTGATGTGTGCCTTGCTATAAGTTTAGCAGGGAGGTACCAAAGTAATCCAGGAGTGGATCACTGGACAGCGGTCAAGAACATCCCGAAATACCTGAAAAGGACTAAGGATATGTTTCTCGTATATGGAGGTGACAAAGAGCTCACCGTAAAAGGTTACGTTGATGCAAGCTTTGACACTGATCCGGACGATTCTAAATCGCAAACCGGATACGTGTTTACATTAAACGGTGGAGCTGTCAGTTGGTGCAGTTCTAAACAAAGCGTCGTAGAGGATCTACATGTGAAGCGGAGTACATAGCTGCTTCGGAAGCAGTGAACAAAGGAGTCTGTATGAATGAGTTCATATCCGATCTAGGTGTCATACCTAGTGCATCGGGTCCAATGAAAATCTTTTGTGACAATACTGGTGCAATTGCCTTGGCAAAGGAATCCAGATTTCACAAGAGGACCAAGCACATCAAGAGACGCTTCAATTCCATCCGGGATCTAGTCCAAGTGGGAGACATAGAGATTTGCAAGATACATACGGATCTAAATGTTGCAGACCCGTTGACTAAGCCTCTTCCACGAGCAAAACATGATCAACACCAAGGCTCCATGGGTGTTAGAATCATTACTGTGTAATCAAGATTATTGACTCTAGTGCAAGTGGGAGACTGAAGGAAATATGCCCTAGAGGAAATAATAAAGTTATTATTTATTTCCTTATATCATGAGAAATGTTTATTATTCATGCTAGAATTGTATTAACCGGAAACATAATACATGTGTGAATACATAGACAAACTTAGTGTCACTAGTATGCCTCTACTTGACTAGCTCGTTAATCAAAGATGGTTATGTTTCGTAACCATGAACAAGGTGTTGTTATTTGATTAACGAGGTCACATCATTAGTTGAATGATCTGATTGACATGACCCATTTCATTAGCTTAGCACCCGATTGTTTAGTATGTTGCTATTGCTTTCTTCATGACTTATACATGTTCCTATGACTATGAGATTATGCAACTCCCGTTTACCGGAGGAACACTTTGTGTGCTACCAAACATCACAACGTAACTGGGTGATTATAAAGGAGCTCTACAGGTGTCTCCAAAGGTAGATGTTGGGTTGGCGTATTTCGAGATTAGGATTTGTCACTCCGATTGTCGGAGAGGTATCTCTGGGCCCTCTCGGTAATGCACATCACATAAGCCTTGCAAGCATTGCAGCCAATGAGTTAGTTGCGAGATGATGCATTACGGAACGAGTAAAGAGACTTGCCAGTAACGAGATTGAACTAGGTATTGGATACCAACGATCGAATCTCGGGCAAGTAACATACCGATGACAAAGGGAACAACGTATGTTGTTATGCGGTCTGACCGATAAAGATCTTCGTAGAATATGTAGGAGCCAATATGGGCATCCAGGTCCCACTATTGGTTACTGACCGGAGATGTGTCTCAGTCATGTCTGCATTATTCTCGAACCGTAGGGTCCGCACGCTTAAACGTTACGATGACAGTTATTATGAGTTTATGCATTTTGATGTACCGAAGTTAGTTCGGAGTCCCGGATGTGATCACGGACATGACGAGGAGTCTCGAAATGGCCGAGACATAAAGATTGATATATTGGAAGCCTATGTTTGGATATCGGAAGTGTTCCAGGTGAAATCGGTATTTTACCGGAGTACCGGGACGTTACCGGAACCCCCCGGGAGCTGTATGGGCCTTAATGGGCTTTAGTGGAAAGGAGAAGGGGCAGCCCAAGATGGGCTGCATGCCTCCCCCCTCCCCTAGTCCTATTAGTACAAGGAGAGGTGGCCGCCCCCCTCTCTCTCTTTCCCCCTCAGCGAATCCTACTCCAACTAGGATTGGGGGGAGGAATCCTACTCCCAGAGGGAGTAGGACTCCCTTGGCGCGCCCTCCTTGGCCGGCCGGCCCCCTCCCCTTGGCTCCTTTATATACGGAGGCAGGAGGCACCCCTAGACACACAAGTTGATCATTGAGATTGTTCCTTAGCAGTGTGCGGTGCCCCCTGCCACCATATTCCACCTCGATTATATTGTAGCAGTGCTTAGGCGAAGCCCTGCGACGGTAGAACATCAAGATCGTCACCACGCCGTCGTGCTAACGGAACTCCTCCCCGACGCTTTGCTGGATCGGAGCCCGGGGATCGTCATCGAGATGTACGTGTGCTAAGAACTCGGAGGTGCCGGAGTAACGGTGCTTGGATCGGTCGGATCGGGAAGACGTACGACTACTTCCTCTATGTTGTGTCAACGCTTCCGCAGTCGGTCTGCGTGGGTACGTAGACAACACTCTCCCCTCTCGTTGCTTTGCATCACCATGATCTTGCGTGTGCGTAGGAAAATTTTGAAATTATTACGTTCCCCAACAGAAGGAGCTATTTTGCCTCGTGCCCGTTCCAAGAAAGGGTCAATGTATCAAGTGGGCGGAGCCGAAGTATGGCGCATCACCGGGACCGGATATCTGTCCGGAACCCCAAAGAAGGCGTCCGAAGATTGGCCCTCGGAATGGTTCTGTATAGAAGACGTCCCGCTGCCGGATCCTATCCGGATCGGCCTCCAGAGTTCGATAGTGCTCCTTTAAAGAAGCGCCTAAGCTGGCGTCCACGGAGCCCTCAAAGGGAAAGTGACAGGGACATCGTTTATCTCATGGGCCGAATAAGATTGTTGGCCCATTCCGGACTAACCATGATCGGAGTTATGGCCGAATGCATCATGCGGGGGGTGCAGCCGCTTCAGTACAGAAGCCACCCCATGTGGGATTTCAAGGGGGAGGACGACGCCACCCGCTACGGCCGTAAAGGGCCAGATTCAGTTGCCGCTCTATTAAAGATCTTGTCCACTTTGTACAAGGGAGAAGAGGAGGAATTTCTCTGCGTCAACCCACAGGGTGGATTCTCTATGCACAATCCCCCAAGCTGGGTAAGTGGTCGCATTTACTTGCTCATCCGTTTAGTGTTCCCATTGTTAAATACTTAGTCTGATGACTTCAATGCAGGAACTGCGCCGGGCCGTTAAGGACATAAGCAGCCTGCCTCCACAACCCGAGGACCCAGGATGGTCTCTCGACCCGGCCTCTCAAGAGGATCCGGACATATCTGTGGAGCTGATTGATGGAGTGTTCCATCAATTTAGCGAGGACAACGCCTTGGTGGCCATTACGGCCGATTACCCAGGGCTAATCCGAACACCCCAGGTACCTAAGACCGAAGTCCCTGTACCCCGGACAGGGGTCCGTCCACGCGTGTTCAATTTCCTGATTGCAACCGAACTTTGCAGGGGAGGTTTCTGAGGCGGAAGGACGAATCTGCGGCGACAAACCAACCAGGGGCCGAGGGCCCCATGGGCAGAAAAGAGGTGCAGTCTGGACCGAGGCATCAGCGCGAAGGTATGGCGCGCCTCTTTATCCCTGTTGTTATACCTTCGAGGCACATTTGACACTCGTGCCCTTTTCAGGACAAAGAAACCTCGCCGGACTATATCCGGAGAGGCTGCTAATCGCGCCTCCACCAGCCAGGCTCCAAAGCCTGGTCCGGGGGCGGAAGCGAACGCAAGGCGTGTGCCAGACGTTCCTCCGACAGAGGATGCGGATGGGTTATCTGCCACCAACTCTGAGGTGGAAAGTGCCATGAACCACATGCGTCGCCGGACAATTCTTCGCGACGCTTGCTTCTCCCAAGAGGCATTAGATGCCTTCAATTCGGGAGATGCGCACCTCCGTGCCACTCAAAATGGTCTAGCCAGAGCCACAGAGCAATATGTAAAAGACATACGGGTAAGAAAATTTTGGTAAATATATATGTAGCAGTAGCCCTCGAGACTGAAAACAGTTAGAATAACTGGTTTAAGGTCATTTGAAATGCAGGTTCTTATAGAAAATAATTCCCTACTGTCCCAGGAGCTGGAAGAGTGCAAAGCCCAACTAGAGGCCACACTAGCCGCGGCAGGGGAGCCTAAGGAGACCCCCTCTGGTAATATACATTTCGAAAGATAAGTATGTGGCGAAGCACGACTTTGGTGCGAATCTGACAAATAAAATTGCAGATGGCGCCGGATTGAATCCGGAAAGGCAACACCTCCTACGCCAACTAAAGGCTGGTGAGAGGGTGCTATTAAAGGTGATGGGGAAGAAGAATGTTCTCCAAGATGCCAACACCCGGCTAGCGTCGAGCTAAAAGATGTTCGTGCCCAGCTGTCAGACTCCGTGAAGGAGAATCAACGGCTTCAACACGGCATATTTAGTAAGTGCTTGAATGAACCTTCTGAAAGAAAGTTTGGCGGTGCCGTCGATTAATCAGAGCAACATCCGTAGGTATGTTAACAGGTCGTCCTGCAGAGGAGATGCCCGGTTCTACGGGTGACCTTCTTCCCGAGCTCTTGCAATTGCTCGATCGAGTTCGGCAGGCGATGCGAGGCGTCGCCCAGGCCCTGTGGCCATCCGTCTCCACGCCCGAAGGTCTTGGAGAGCTTGCGGAGAAGCTGAGGGGAGCACGGCGGCGCTTCCAGTTGTGGAAGATATCAGCCTGCCGTCAAGGCGCTAGGGAGGCCTGGGCCATGGTGAAGACGCGGTATTCACAGGCCGACCCCAACCATATGGCCGAGGTTGGTCCTGTCGAGCCCGATGGGAAGGAGATCCCTGTGAGCTTAGTATACGGCCAAGTAGAGTTGGCCGCAAAGTATTCCCAGCAGGACTGTAAATTAGAAGGCCTGTTAGATGGTATTGAAGAGGAGTACAATCAGTCAAAATGACTATGTAACTTAATTGACATTTATAATGCCTTCTAGCCGGATTGTAGATCATTTGTCATGGCCGACCTTCTCGCTTCAGCCTCGGGACCTGACGGTCCGGAGTGTGTCCGAATTCCCATGCGGTTATATAGGAACCGGGGAATGCGTGGAGACCAGGCGTAGGGGTCATTATGGCGTGAACAGACAAGTGCCCGACTAGTTATGTTATATTACATGGTTAGTAAGAAACATCTTCCAGGGAGAATAGTTCCATTAGGGGTTCCTTTCCCTGGGAGGCATGCCCTAAAGTGCATGTCCATGCTGCGAAGAGAAACACAGGAAAAACATCTGGGGCACGTGGGAAAAATAAAAAAGATCGTCTTTAGTTCACCGACTGAATATTCCCTTAAGAACGCTAGCTTTCGGCTTCACCCGGTCTGAGGTACACGTCCGGCTGACCCGACAGTAACAATCACAGAGGTGCTCCCTTTACCACCTAGCCGAACAATCGGGAACGTAGGGGTAAGCACAGGAGCCAGGCAACCCAGCTTGGCCAAAACTTAAGTCATATCGATGCATATAGTGGTGAATAAAAGGTACATGCGGAAGTTTGACACATGTGCTGGGCGTGAAGCCCGTAGAAATAAGCTTCTGTCAAAAGAAGCCCCCAGGTTTGCTGAGCGCGGATAGCGCGTCATTTTGTGAGCCTCTAAAGGCTATAAGAGGGAAAGAGAGAGAGAGAAGGAGAGAAATGTAAGACAAAAGGTATATATAAAAAATGGACAAAGTAAGGAGATGAACACAGGATCCGGCGCTAGGCATAGAATCTTCGGAGGCGGGCTGCGTTCCATGAGTTCGGCTCGAGTCGGTTATCCGATGCACTTCGCAGGCGGTACGCACCACCAGTTAGGACTTGGTCGATGATGAAGGGACCTTCCCACTTGGGCTTGAGTTTGTCCTTTTTCTTGTCCGGCAGGCGTAGAACTAATTCGCCAACGTTGTAATTTTTGGCCCGTACTTCTCTGCTTTGGTATCTTCAAGCCTGCTATTGATAAAATGCGGAACTGGCTTTTGCCACGTCACGCTCCTCCTCTAATGCGTCCAAACTGTCCTGCCGATCGAGCTCGGCTTCTCTTTCTTCGTACATGCACACTCGAGGTGAGTCATGAATTATGTCGCAAGGCAAATCTGCCTCAGCGCCGTACACCATGAAGAATGGTGTATATCCGGTGGTGCGATTCGGTGTGGTCCGCAGCCCCCAGAGTACGGAGTCGAGCTCCTCTACCCAGTGTGTGTTAGATTCCTTGAGGGACCGTACTAATATGGGTTTAATGCCGCTCATGATAAGACCGTTTGCATGTTCGACCTGGCCGTTAGTCTGTGGGTGATAGACAGAAGCGTAATCGAGCTTGATGCCCAAGTTTTTGCACCAGAGTTTTACCTCGTCGGCCGTAAAGTTTGTGCCATTATCAGTGATGATGCTGTGGGGGACGCCGTAACGGTGTACAACCCCGGATATGAAGTCTATCACAGGCCCGGATTCAGCCGTCTTAACAGGCTTGGCTTCTATCCATTTGGTGAACTTATCCACCATGACGAGTAGGTATTTGTGCTTGTGGGTTCCGCCTTTAAGGGGTCCAACCATATCAAGCCCCCAGACCGCAAAGGGACAAGTGATGGGGATAGTTTGGAGGGCGGTGGGTGGCATATGGCTTTGGTTTGCAAAGAGCTGGCAACCGGTGCATCGCTGGACGAAGTCCTGAGCGTCTGCCCGGGCCGTCGGCCAATAAAAGCCTGTACGGAAGGCCTTGCTTACCAGGGATCGGGCTGCAGTGTGATGACCGCCGAGTCCAGCATGGATTTCAGCCAGGATATTCCGCCCCTCCTCTTCGGAGATGCACCTTTGAAGGACTCCGGTGGTGCTTTTCTTATAAAGCTCCCCCTCGTGGACTCTGTAGGCTTTGGATCGCCGCACTATGCAGCGTGCCTCATTCTGGTCCTCGGGGAGTACCTACCTAGTAAGGTAGGCGAGGAATGGTTCCGTCCATGGGGCAATGATGGCCATTATTACGTGGGCTGAAGGTGTTACTTCAATGGCAGAGCCACCGATTGTGTCAGAATGTTCAGAGTCGGGCGGTGCGGTTGGGTCCGGGCTGTTATTGTTCGGCTCCCCTTCCCATGCCACGGATGGCTTAAAAAGCCTTTCCAAGAAGATGTTGCGGGGGACTACATCGCGTTTTGCGCCGATGCGTGCCAGGACATCTGCCGCCTGATTATTTTCCCGGGCTATATGGTGAAATTCAAGCCCCTCGAACCGAGCTGACATTTTTAGGACGGCGTTACGGTAAGCTGCCATTTTCGGATCCTTGGCATCGAAGTCTCAGTCTCCGTTTATTTGGGATATTGTGAGGTTCGAGTCCCCGCGCACCTCTAGGCGTTGGATTCCCATGGATACTGCCATCCGGAGACCATGTAGAAGGGCCTCATATTCAGCTGCGTTGTTGGAGTCCGTGTACAGAATCTGTAGTACGTATTGAACTGTGTCTCCTGTGGGGGATGTCAAAACGACACCAGCCCCCAGTCCGGCCAACATTTTGGAGCCGTCGAAATGCATGATCCAATTTGAATATGTGCTGTACTCTTTAGGGAGTTCGGCCTCCGTCCATTCTGCGACGAAATCGGCCAAAACTTGTGACTTGATGGCTCGTCGTGGCTTATAAGTTATGTCGAACGGGAGGAGCTCGATGGCCCATTTCGCAATCCGGCCCGTTGCGTCACGGTTGTTAATAAAGTCGTTAAGTGGTACTTCCGAGGCTACTGTTATTGAATACTCTTGAAAGTAGTGTCGTAGCTTCCGGGATGCCACGAATACCGCGTACGCAATCTTTTGATAATGCGGGTACCGTGATTTGCAGGGAGTGAGGACAGTGGACACATAATAGACAGGCCTTTGAAGGGGGAATTTGTGTCCGTCCGCTTCTCGTTCGACGACGAGCACTGCGCTTACAACCTGATGTGTTGCTGCGATATACAATAGCATTGGTTCGCCGGTGTTTGGCACGGCTAGGACTGGGTTTGTTGCCAGTATAGCTTTTATTTCATCGAGTCTGGCCGTGGCTGCGTCCGTCCATTTGAAGTGTTCGGTGCGCCGAAGGAGGCGGTAAAGGGGAAGGGCCTTTTCTCCTAGGCGGGAGATAAAGCGGTTAGAGCCGCCACACATCCGGTTAACTTTTGTATTTGTTTGAGGTCCTTTGGGATATACAATTGCGACAGAGCTCGGATCTTGGCTGGATTTGCTTCAATTCCTCTATTGGATACAATGAAGCCCAAGAGCTTTCCGGTTGGAACGCTGAAAACGCATTTTTCTGGGTTGAGCTTGATGTCGTATGTTCGGAGATTATCAAATGTGAGCCTCAAGTCATCTACTAGAGATTCAACATGTCTTGTTTTGACGACCACATCATCTACGTATGCCTCCACTGTTTTACCGATCTGGCTTGCCAGACATGTCTGAATCATGCGCTGATATGTTGCGCCGGCGTTTTTGAGCCCGAAGGGCATCGTGTTGAAGCAAAATGGCCCGTATGGTCTGATAAATGCCGTTGTGGCTTGGTCTGGTTCTGCCATCTTGATTTGATGGTAGCCAGAATATGCATCGTGGAAACACAACGAATCGTGTCCTGCGGTAGCATCGATAATTTGATCGATGCGGGGGAGGGGGAAGGGATCCTTTGGGCAAGCCTTGTTAAGGTCTTTAAAATCAACACACAGGCGCCAGGATTTGTCCTTCTTTGGTACCATCACCAGGTTTGCTAGCCAGTCCGGATGTTTTACATCTCTGATGAATCCGGCCTCTAATCGCTTTGCTAGCTCCTCTCCCATAGCCTGTCTCTTAGGTTCGGAAAAACGCCGAAGAGCCTGTTTGACAGGTTTGAATCCTGTTTGGATATTTAAGCTATGCTCGGCCAGCCTGCATGGGATTCCTGGCATGTCTGAAGGGTGCGAGGCAAAAATGTCCCAGTTCTCTCGTAGGAACTCTCGCAATGCAGCGTCGACATCAGGGTTTAACCGTGCCCCGATGGAAGCTGTTTTATTGGGGTCCGTTGGATGGACTTGGAATTTGACTATTTCGTCTGCTGGTTTAAAGGAGGTAGATTTGGATCTTTTGTCGAGTACCACATCGTCCCTATTCACGGTAGAGCGCAGCGCAGTCAGCTCCTCAGCCGCTAGGGCTTCGGATAGTGCCTCGAGGGCCAGTGCGGCTGTCTTGTTTTCAGCGCGGAGTGCTACGTCCGGATCACTAGCGAGGGTGATGATCCTGTTAGGGCCGTGCATCTTGAGCTTCATGTACCCGTAATGGGGTATTGCTTGGAAGATTGTGAATGCTTCCCGCCCTAGCAAGGCGTGGTAACCGCTGCTGAATGGGGCCACATGGAACGTGACCTCTTCGGACCTGTAATTGTCCGGCGTGCCGAACACCACATCTAGTATGATTTTTCCTATACAGTGTGCTTCCCGACTGGGGATTATTCCTCTAAAGGTTGTGCTACTTAGCATGATGCGGTTCCAGTCTATATCCATTTTTGAAGAGTTTCCTCATAGATGAGGTTCAATCCGCTGCCGCCGTCCATGAGTACCTTGGTGAGACGAAACCCGTCCACTATTGGACTGAGGACCAATGCAGCTGGTGCTCGGGCTGTTTGGAATTTAGGTTCATCACTGGCGTTAAAGGTAATGGCCGTGTCACTCCATGGGTTTATTGTTGCTACTTGGTAGACTTAGGCAAGGCTGCGGAGTGTCCTTTTTCGCATATTATTTGATGCAAAGGTTTAGAAGACTGTTAATACCGTATTGGTGTCTTTGGGGTGGCTTTCTGTGGCCTCCGGGATTAGGAGGTTTTCGCCAATTTTGGCCACCTGCCGGAGTATCCAACATGCTCTAAGGCTGTGAGTTGGTGTGGCGTCCTCTGTACTATGAATTTTACAGGGTCCATTAAGCCATCCTTCCAGTACGGTTCCATGCCCTGTAGAGGGTTTTGCCTTTTGGTGTTTGACCCGGGTGTCTGGCGATGATGCACCCTTTTATTTCGGACTGGGCTTGCATTAAGGGCCGGATTGTCCCAAAATTTTGTTTTGGTTTTCCGGGCGCTTTCCATCGCACAGTACTTTCGTACTATGGACGCTAAGTCAACGAAGCATGTAATATCACGGCGACTTATGGCGTTAGTATTCCCTTGTCCGTGCAATTATTGCAGAAGGATGAAATTGCGTCTTCCTCGCGGCAGCCCTTTATCCTGTGCATAACCAGGAGGAATCTGGCCCAGTAATGATGTACTGTTTCTTTGGGCTCTTGCCTGATTTGGGATAGATCGCTAATGTTCGGGTGGGTGGGTGGAATTAGATCCGAAGCCTTACCCCTTCTGAGGCTCAGAGGCCGAGGAATTTCCGAACTCGAAAATTTGGATTCCTGGATGTCGTCCAATGAATCCAGTCCGTCGCCTGATTCTAGGTTCTGGTGTTGAGTGATATCTTCCCCTCCGCGGACATCCGGCTTGGAGGGATCGGGAATCCGGACGTAGCGAGTCCTTAGGATAGATGAAGGGTCGCCGCACTGTCCCTCTACCACGGCAATGTGATGGGTGGCTTGGGGAGAGTTAATCTCTCTCAGATCGGTTTTAGGCCCAATCTGGTCGTAATCTGTAGCGACTCCCAGGGCGGCGAAGCGATCCAAGAGCTCGTTTATGGAGGAAAGCTCTATTGGATCTAACTGCTCGGCAAGTTCCGAGTTGACATGAAGATTGTTTTTTATGGCTCGAGAGGTCATCGTCGGTGTAGAAGCCGAATAGGTGGTCATAAGAAAACCACCTAGCCGGAGGGTTTGGCCGACAGCTAAAGCTCCCTTAGCAACGGTGCCGTCTTTAAAGACGGGGCGAGGCATCCTTCCTGATGGCGACGACATAGAGGAACTCTCAATGAAAGCACCAATGTCGGTGTCAAAACCGGCGGATCTCGGGTAGGGGGTCCCGAACTGTGCGTCTAGGCCGGATGGTAACAGGAGGCAGGGGACACGAAGTTTTACCCAGGTTCGGGCCCTCTCGATTGAGGTAAAACCCTACGTCCTGCTTGATTAATATTGATGATATGGGTATTATAAGAGTTGATCTACCACGAGATTAGAGAGGCTAAACCCTAGAAGCTAGCCTATGGTATGATTGTTGGTGTGCATGTTGTCCTACGGACTAAAACCCTCCGGTTTATATAGACACCGGAGAGGGTTAGGGTTACATAAAGTCGGTTACAATGGTAGGAGATCTGATCATCCGTATCGCCAAGCTTGCCTTCCACGCCAAGGAAAGTCCCTTCCGGACACGGGACGGAGTCTTCAATCTTGTATCTTCATAGTCCAGGAGTCCAGCTGAAGGTATAGTTCGGCTATCCGAACACCCCCTAATCCAGGACTCCCTCAGTGGGGCCTACACGGGCTCGATCATACAACACCATCATGTACAAGGCAGTGCACATGACATACGAAGCGTCCCCGAGTCAGCATAGCCAAGGACTCTTTAAGGCACAACGAGACCACTGTAAAACCAACCGTGAATAGGCGGACCACTAGACGTCGAACCCCAATTTCATATCATACATCTGTCGGAAAGATATCCTAAGAGCTACTTGAATTCCCACTTATAAACTCCCGAAACTTTCCGGTTATGCAATCAGGTGTTGGGGATACAGGGGAAGCATAATATCTCACCCAAAACTAGCAAATCCTACATCCAGCTGTATCCATCCTTCAACACATAACCAAGAAACCTTCGGAAATCATTTACCTCAACCTTCAAAAAGCATCCGTTATACGAGTTATGGCAATACTCCCGAACTCCCGCCCCAGTACTGGGTGGCGTCGAGGTTATCTCACCAACAACTGCATAAAAGAGATTTTCGATGTCGGCGAAACTCAGGTATTCCAGAACTGCAACGATAAAATTGTGACGACAACACCTCGGAGCTCAACCCCCGGGACACTGCCACAACCCCTAAATGTCAGGAGGCACCAAGTACAATGTTCTCGTCACAAAACCATCTGAACGATTCCAAGATACCCGCGTGATCCTAAATTTTTTTAGTGAAATTTGAGAAGAGAAGAGTCAAAACTCTACGTTAGGATGCCTCACCAGAGCGACGAAGGGACTGAGAGTAAAAAGAAGTCCTACTCTCCGATATATATATAATCCTAAATGACTCAAAACATTTTTCTAGACTCAACAACGCCAACGATTCGATCAAGCAGGGGGCTCCTAAGGTCGGGGAAGGCTCTGATTACCAACTTGTAACGCCCTCGATGCGGCTATATCTCCCACGTGTCGAAGCGCGACTTAGAGGCATAACCGCATTGAAAGCAATGTCGCAAGTGAGGTAATCTTCACAACAACCCATGTAATACATAAGGGAAAGAGATACATAGTTGGCTTACACTCACCACTTCACACAGTACATGAATATAACATTACATCATCCAGATACACACAAGGTCCGACTACGGAACCCAAAATAAAAGAAGACTACCCCAAATGCTACACAGATCCCCGATCGACCCCAACTGGGCTCCACTACTGATCAACTGGAAACAAAAACGACATAACAAACACGATCTTCATTGAGCTCCTCCTTGAGCTCAGTTGCGTCACCTGCACGATATCATCGGCACCTGCAAACTGGTTTTGGAAGTAATCTGTGAGTCACGGGGACTCAGCAATCTCACACCCTCGCGATCAACACTATTTAAGCTTATAGGAAGGGTAAAAGGTATGAGGTGGAGCTGCAGCAAGCGACTAGCATATTTGGTGGCTAACATACGCAAAAGAGAGCGAGAAGAGAAGGCAAAAGCACGGTCGAACAACTATGATCAAGAAGTGATCCTAGAACAACCTACGTCAAGCATTACTCCAACACCGTGTACACTTCCCGGACTCCGCCGAGAAGAGACCATCATGGTTACACACGCGGTTGATGCATTTTAATTAAGATCAACTTCATGTTTTCTACAACCGGACATTAACAAATTCCCATCTGCCCATAACCGCGGGCACGGCTTTCGAAAGTTCAAATCCCCACAGGGGTGTCCCAACTTAGCCCATCACAAGCTCTCACGGTCAAAGAAGGATATTCCTTCTCCCAAGACAATCCGATCAGACTCGGAATCCTGGTTACCAGACATCCTCGATAATTGTAAAACAAGTCCAGCAAAGCCGCCCGAATGTGCCGACAAATCCCGATAGGAGCTGCACATATCTCGTTCTCAGGGCACACTCAGATGAGACTAGCTACGAGTAAAACCAACCCTCAAGTTTCCCCGAGGTGGCCCCGCAGGCAACTCAGTTCGGACCAACACTCAGAGGAGCGCTGGCCCCAGGGGGGTGGGGTTAAATAAGATGACCCTTGGGAGCACGGCTCCCAAGGGAAAAGTAGGTGGTGGTGAGGCGAATGGTAAAACCAAGGTTGGGCCTTGCTGGAGGAGTTTTATTCAAAGCGAACTGTCAAGGGGTTCCCATTATAACCTAACCGTGTAAGGAACACAAAATTCGGGAGCATAACACCGATATGACAGAAACTAGGGCGGCGAGAGTGGAACAAAACACCAGGCATAAGGCCGAGCCTTCCACCCTTTACCAAGTATATAGATGCGTTAATATAAATAAGAGATATTGTGATATCCCAACAAATGTCCATGTTCCAACAAGGAACAAGCTCCAATCTTCACCTGCAACTAACAACGCTATAAGAGGGGTTGAGCAAAGCGGTAACATAGCCAAACAATGGTTTTCTAGGACAAGGTGGGTTAGAGGCTTGGCTTAATGAAAGTGCGTTATATCGACTAGAGGGGGGGTGAATAGGCGATTTTTATGAAAGTCTTCAAAACGTGGAAGTTATGAAGACAAACAGCAGAGATATGCCTATTACTATGCAGCGGAAGTTAGATTACACTAGACAGGCCATGGTCAAGTATTCAATAGAGTGAAAGCACAATGACAAGTAGCTGCAGTGTAATAAGGATCAGGTAGGAAGAAGTTATGAAGCCAAACAATCATATAGTTACATTGTGAAGACAAAGGATATAGCAGGCATGTAATGGCTTCACAATGAGTAACAGTAAGTAAAAGGAAGTGAAGATGAAACCAGTGACTCGTTGAAGACAATGATGTGTTGGACCAGTTCCAGTTGCTGTGACAACTGTACGTCTGGTTGGAGCGGCTAGGTATTTAAACCTTAGGACACACAGTCCCGGACACCCAGTCCTGAACGCGCAGCTCAGGACACCAAGTCCTCACCGTATTCTCCTTGAGCTAAGGTCACATAGTCCTCGCCCAATCACTCAGGTAAGTCTTCAAGGTAGACTCCCAAACCTTCACAGACTTCGTTCACTGGCAATCCACAATGTCTCTTGGATGCTCAGAACGCGACGCCTAACCGTCTGGGGATTCACAGTCCTCAAGTGTAATAAGTCTTCAGATCACATAGACAAGACGACTTAAGTGATGCCCAACTTACTCTGGCTCTGGGTGGTTAGGGCTTTCCCCTCGCTAGGAATTCTCTCTCAAAGGCTTCGAGGTGGGTTGCTCTCAAACGACAAAAGCCGCGCACTGAAATCTGAGCAGCCAACCACTTATGGTTGTAGGGGGTGGGCTATTTATAGCCACTTGACAACCCGACCTGATTTGTCCGTAATGACCCTGGGTCACTAAGGAACTGACACGTGTTCCAACGGTCAGATTTCAAACTCACGCGATATCTTTACTTGGGCTACAAGCAAAGCTGACTTGTCCGGCTCTGGACAAGATTCACTCTCATTGTCTTCACTCGAAGACATAGGTTTTTGGTTTAGGCATCACTTCAATCATTCTGACTGGTTCTCCTAGACCCCACTTAACAGTACGGTGGTTCCTATGACTCAACACAAGAGAAAAAGAATTACGAAAGATCTAAGTCTTCGAGCTCCAATGGCTTCATATCGTGTCTTCTCTTGTCATAGACTTCAATGTGAATATCTTCATATACCACCTTTGACTTCAATGTCTTCATATAATTTTAGGGGTCATCTCTGGTAGTAAAACCGAATCAATGAGGGACTTCTACCTGTGTTATCCTGCAATTCTCACAAACACATTAGTCCCTCAACTAGGTTTGTCGTCAATACTCCAAAACCAACTAGGGGTGGCACTAGATGCACTTACAATCTCCCCCTTTTTGGTGATTGATGACAAACTAGTTGAAGTTTTCAACGAGGAATATAGTCTGTGAAATTGTAAAGGATAAGGAATTGTCTTCATAAGTTGCAAGGGCTCCCCCTGAAGATGTGCATATAAGTTAATTTGCTTTTGGAATTGGAATGCACATGGCAGGTTGTACTTGTGGAGATCCACTTCAGCTTATGATGACAATCCACTATGCATGTGAAAGTATATGAAGATAATGACATGCATAATGGAAAATGGACGTCTGCAGAATGAGATAAGTGCGGAATTTATCGTCGCACATGCGGAATTTATCTTCGCAAAACAGGGTGGCAAACAAGTAGCAGACGACCATCTGGTTTAAGTGTTAGAACTCATAAGAACCAAATGTAGCAAAAACGAGAGTTGTAAGCACGAAGCAAAATATAAGGCACCCGCCCATATGAACCCGCTTGAAGACTATCAATCTCATATGCTTCTCCCCCTTTTGTCAGTAATGACCAAAAAGGTTTGAAGACATAGAGTCGCTACTCGTTCCTATGAGGAGTAGGTGAAGCAACAGGGTTGTTGATGTTGTTTGGCGGTGCAGAAGAGCTTGGAGGTGCTGAAGCAGGTGGCGGTGAGGTAGCATCGTCTTCTTCATCAATGATTCTGGCAGTGACTGTGGCAGCAGAGGAAGAAAACTGAGAGTCTTCAAGCGATGGAGTCCCCAGCAGCACAGCTCTTCGAGGAGGTGTGGAGTCAAACTTGAATCTCTCAGTGAAGCCATCCTCTTGAAGATCAGCTTCAGAAAGCATCATCGTTAGCCCTTTCCATGTGCGGCGACAGGTTTCATGAGCAATGAAAGCGTTCTTGGTGGCAAGATTTCGGATGCGATTTACATCCACCAAGAGGCTTTTCATCTATCTCTTCAACCAGTCATGATGCCTATCTTGTTTCTGATGTAGGGCCACAAGAAGCTCTCGGTCGTTGAGAACACGAGTGCGCTTCGTGGGTCTTGAAGCAGTGGCACTGTCAGTGGCTTCAGTTGAAGCAGGGTGTGGTGCACGTGTAGTGCCAGCCAAAGGATACACCCTGGAGATGGCTTCAACACCTTCAACGTTCTGAGTGAAGCTCTGGTGTTCTGCATTCTGAAGACTCATAGATTGCTTGGCAGGCTCAGGATATATAGCTTCAGCAGAGGTATCCACATCTGGCAAGAAGATCCGATGGTTGTGGGCTGAGGGCCGATATGAGATTGCAGAGTGAAGCTTGATCAGTCTCATTACCCAAGGAGCATAGAACTTCAAACCAAGTAAACCTGAGCCTGATGCAGCAAGTTGGCGTATGAAGAAGTCCTGTGCGTTGAAGCATTTGCCATGAAGGATGCAAAATATCAGAGTCTTCATTGCACCCTCGATCTTGGCATTTGGAGAGTACCCTTTGATAGGCCAGAGAGTCCGCCGGATTATGTGATAGATGGTTCTGGGCAGGTACTCAAGGTCTTCAACAAAGAACTCTGTTGGATAAGGAGCATCGTGGGGCAATGGCTTCATCATGGAGAGCATCTGACTCATATTCGGTTCAGGCCTCTAGAATATGCTCTCAGGAGCTTCAGTGTGTAGTGGACAGCCTTCCTCGAAGAATTCGCCAGGAGTGGGCAGGCCGATGAGCTCAATGATGTCAAATGCATTGGCTTCGTGATGGACATTGCCGGTCATCCACTCCAGGACCCAAGTCTTCGGATCTCTGTTGTATCCTTTGATGTGGAGGGTGGCATAGAATTGCAGCAGAAGCTCTTCATTCCAGTGCTCTTCATCAGTTACAAACTGCAGCAGACCCACTTGCTTGAAGCAATCCAACGCTTCCTCTAAATAGGGTAGACCAGCAATGGCTTCAACATCAAGGCGCTTGTGTGGGAAGATGCGACCTTGGTTGTATAGGATGCATGAATAGTAGCTGCGCTGAGGATAGCTCCAGAACCTATCTGATGAAATCCTTTCCCTTGAATATGGGTTCTTGGAGCTGTTGAAGAACGTATTATTTGCCTTGAAGCTATTGATGTTAAAGGAGCCAGGTGCTGATGCAGGACCTGGGAACCTCGGCAGCCTTGGGACTGGCTTCTGGACATGAGGCCTGTGCTCAACATGGTAATCAAATTGAGGACCTGCAGCAGACTCAGGAACAGAAGTGTCTGGATCAGTAGCTTCGCTGTCTTCTGAAGCTTTTGGTGGGGAGGGCTCCACATTGGCTTTAGTGTTGGTTGTGGCAGCCTCAATATTTTCAGCCTCCGCTTGACTAGCTGGAGGGTCGGTCACACGCACGTTCTCCTGGAGAACTGCTTCTTGGTGGAGCATAGGAGTGGGCTCTTGTGGTGCTTCTTCTGCGGCTGATGCAGCCGGAATGTCTTCAGCATAGACTTGAGGCCTTGGACCTTTGCGAAGCCTGCGGAATGCAGACGACGCCTGTGGGGTTGGAGTGGGCTGGGCCTCATTGTCTTCTTCCTCTTGAGGGCGATCCGCCCATGAAGCATCCTGTGCAATTGGCGTCAGTGGACGACCAATGCTGATGAGTTCGCTGTGTTCTAATTGAGGAAGGGCTGCATCATCTTCTACATTGTCACGATGACCAATGTCTTCAGCAGCGATGGGATCAGCTGCTGGAATGTCTTCAGGAACAGGAGCCTTTGTGGAAGCAGGCTCATGCACCGTCAGTTGACGTTCTGCGTCAGAGTGAACCATAGAAATAGGTTCAACTATCAAGGGCTCTGTGGGAGCAGTCCGAGATTTCTTGGTCTTTCTCTTTTTCTTGCTGGGGGCAGTAGGAGAGGCTTCAGAGCTTTTCCTATTCCTGGCTTCAGCCTCAGCAGTTCTTGTCTTCTTGAGCTCTGAAGCTGTTGACCGGCTCTTTGGCTTCGAGCCAGTCGTTGCAGTTGGGAAGACAAGCGGAACTGCTTCCTGCCTTGGTGCCTCTTGTTCAGTTGGAATAGTCTTCTTCTTTTTCTTTGCGGCCATCTTGGGGTCGATGCCAGGACGCCCAAGTGCCTTGCGCTTCTCAGCCTCATTGTAGGCCTGCACACATCTGTCAGCCAGAGTCTTCATCCGCTCACGTGAACCCTGAGCTTCTGCATGCTTCTTTAGAAAGTTTTCCTTTAGCTCATGCATCATTGTCTTGAAGTTCTTCACTTCCTGCACGCTGAGCTTGGCCATGTGCTTCTTGAACTGAGCCTTTTCATAGTCAATCTCCTGCTTCAGTTCAACAATGCGCTAGGCAATTGCAAGTTCTGAAGCAATGGCGCCTTGGAAGGCTACACTGAGGCCAATAGGTAGCTGCAGATCTTCAAAGCTGATGTTTGGCGTGTCAAACTACTCGTCAATGAAGCTTTGGATGATGGCGACATCAAAGAGAGGCAGATTATTGAAGATTTCTGCTTCTTCTTTGCTCTTGATGAGCTGCTCAAGAGCGTCATCTACAAGATCTTCATCACTTGACAGACCAATGTCTTCGCTGCGCAGAATGGTAGCAGCTGTGAGCTCTTTGCCGGTGTGTGGCTGAGGCATCTTGGCCTTCTGGGGCTTGGAGACGCAGGATACGTCTTCAGACTGCACACTGTCTTCAGGAGGTGCAGTTGCCAATGGCTTCGCCCTTGAGATTTTTGGTGAAGGGGCCGGCTTTGAAGCTTTTGGCTTCTTCGACTGCTTTGGCTTCGGTACAGCAGGAGCTTCATCAGACTCAGAGTCAGCTGGAGGGTCATTCGCGGCAGTCCCTTGGACTAAGATGCGGGTGATGAGGCCCTCAAGGTTGGCATACAGACCGATGATATTTGGTTCTGCGTCGCGTGTGCCATCTGCCCTTGGTGCGGAGGGACCAGGGTTGAAGTCTAACCCCAGCTTCTTCTTGTTCTGCTTCGCTGAGTTCTGGGCAAACTGGAAGTTGCGCTTGAACAGATTGTCATCACGACACCAGAGTAGTGACGACGGATGTGCTTCAGCAGGGTGTGGTCCTCAGACCATGCATGGGTAGAAGCCTTGAACAATGGCTTCATCTCTGGTCCTGGGTATGAGGTTCTTGTAAAGGATGTCCCCCCACGGTCTCTTGATGGCACTTTTCTCAGCATACTCCTGGGTGACGAAGCGGTATTGGAACCATTGTTCTTCCCAATAGCGACGAATCCATTGGATTCGGGTCTTGCGCTGACCATAATTCTCTTCAGGATCTGTTTTGTACATTTTTGCCAGTTCATCAGGCAGATCTTTGGATGTTCCTCCACGTCTCTGTCTGCCCCCCTTCCTTGCTGCTGTTTCTGAAGCCATAAACCTTAACTTGGAAGGCTTCAAGACGTTCAAAGGCTTCAAAGGCTTTCTTTTGCTGGACCAACAGGAACTGGCTTCAGGAGAATTTATGTGATGCTGTAGGAATTCTGCAAATGAATGCAGACTATGAGAACCAAAGGATTCTCCCCCGGACATGTACCTGTGACAGCATTAAGGTGCGAGGGAAGGGGAAGAGGTCATATGCATTCTCAGAAGATTTTGAAGATAAATCAGTTTAGAAGACATTGACCTCATCGTGCGAAGACATTCACTCATAGATAAGAAGTTGGTTCCAGATTTGTACGAATCCACAGATCTGTACAAGTGAGGAATCTAACTACTTTTTGAAGCACAAGTGAATATTCTAGGCATGTTATGAGATGCAGTTTGAGAGAGATCTAGTTTGTGTGAGCAAAAACTGCTTGTGGTAGAAAGTGACAGATCAATAGGATCAACGGTGCTGTAAAAGGCAGTTTTATTACCACACTGATTACTGCTAGACGGAACGAGAGATGAGGCCGAGCAGTTCACTCGTCCGTTCCCTAACTTGGCGACGGAGGAGACCTACGGCGACGGCGGAGAGGATGATGTCCGCGGTCGGTGTGAAGACGGCGTCGGAGAGGTTGCGGCAGCGAAGCGCTTCGTCGCCGGCGTCGTCGAGAGCTAGCGGTGGCGCTAGGGTTCGTGCGAGGGTGGAAGAAGAGATAGTTACCGCTGTGAGTGTGTATTTATAGGCACAAGGGCGGCACTGCGCTATTACTCAGGTGCCCCTGGCGATTCGCATTTGAGTAGCATGTGGCCATCATGCGGTATTTTGGGGGCAGTTCCACATCCCACGCACGCCTGGATTGTTGGGCGGTCGTTCCTACTTCTCTGGATTTCTTGTGGATGAATGAGCATTGAAAACGGTTTTAAAGGTTGTCTCAGTGTCTTCTGCTGACAAGGACGCAGAGAAGACATTCGTCAGTTTCAATAGAATGCATATGACTTGGAGAGATAGAATTTTGAGATAGAGAGCATAGAGAGGTTTGGGTCCGATCACATTCACTTAGTTCAAAAGATTCAACAAGAAGACATAGCTATAAGTGAATGCTGTAGAGGACTGAACACTAGTATATATATATATATATCTATATAATCAACATAGTGAAGATAATCATGAAGACATGTTGAGATTGAAGCCAAACCAAATGTGAAGACATTGCAAGGTAACGCCATGAGTGAAACACTTCAAAATAGAACGTTTGGTGGTGGCGTTACCCACCGTATAGGAAGTATTAGACCCAGACACGGCGCACAATTATCGTGGAGCTCCGAAGTCAAATTCCACATTAATGTACTCACACTTAGAATGTATGTCTTCATTGATTGAAGATACACTTTACTTCGTGTGTTGCACATCTAAGTCATCAATATGCATAAGGGTTAGGATGTGTGCCTGATCACAGGACATTTGAGGATTCCAGGATATTTAGCTCACACCGTAACTTGCAAAACCTCTTCTCATCCAAGGGCTTGGTGAAGATATCTGCCAATTGCTCTTCAGTGTTGACGTGTATGATATCAATGTCTTCCTTCACAACATGATCTCTGAGAAAGTGATGACGAATTTCAATGTGCTTTGTCTTCGAGTGCTGAACTGGGTTGTTGGCAATCTTGATGGCGCTTTCATTATCGCAGTAAAGTGGCACTTGCTTCAGATGAATGCCATAGTCCTTGAGTGTTTGCTTCATCCACAGAAGCTGAGCGCGGCAAGATCCAGCAGCAATGTATTCAGATTCAGCAGTGGAGAGAGATACACAGTTCTGCTTCTTTGAAGACCAACACACAAGTGATCATCCCAGAAAGTGACATGTGCCTGATGTAGACTTGCGATCAACTTTGTCACCAGCATAATCAGCATCCAAAAATCCAACCAAATCAAACTCTGATCCCTTTGGATACCATAATCCTAGAGTTGGGGTGTGAGCCAAATATCGAAGAATTCGCTTCACAGCTAAGTGATGCGATTCCTTTGGTGCCGCTTGAAATCGAGCACACATGCAAACACTAAGCATAATATCTGGCCTAGATGCACATAGATAAAGTAAAGAACCAATCATGGAGCGGTATACCTTTTGATCGAACTCTTTACCATTGTCGTCAGGACCCAGATGATGTTTGGCTGGCATTGGTGTTGTGAAGCCTTTGCAGTCTTGCATACCGAACTTCTTCAGGCAATCTTTGAGATACTTCTCTTGAGATATGAAGATGCCATTGCGTTGTTGTCGTATTTGAAGACCAAGGAAGAACTTCAGCTCCCCCATCATGGACATCTGATATTGCTCTTGCATCATATATCCAAACTCTTCACTGTACTTCTGATTGGTGCAGCCGAAGATAATGTCATCCACATATATTTGGCACACAAACAGTTCACCATCATATGTCTTCGTGAAAAGAGTGCGATCTAGGGAACCAGGTATGAAGCCTTTGCTCTTCAGGAAGTATTTGAGTGTGTCATACCAGGCCCTAGGGGCTTGTTTGAGGCCATACAGTGCCTTGTTGAGCTTGTATACCATGTCAGGATGTTTTGGATTTTCAAAGCCAGGCGGTTGTGCAACATACACTTCCTCTTCAATCTTGCCATTGAGAAAGGCACTCTTCACATCCATTTGATATAGAAGTATGTTATGATGATTTGCATAGGCCAGCAGTATGCGTATGGCTTCAAGCCTAGCCACAGGAGCAAATGTTTCATCGAAGTCAATGCCTTCCACTTGAGTATATCCTTGAGCAACAAGACGAGCTTTGTTTCTGACAACTTGACCATGCTCATCTTGCTTGTTGCGATATATCCATTTGGTGCCTATTATGTTGTGCTTCCGTGTATCAGGACGCTTAACTAGTTCCCATACATTATTCAGCTCAAACTGTTGAAGCTCTTCTTGCATAGCTTGAATCCATTCAGGTTCCATGAAGGCTTCTTCAACTTTCTTGGGTTCTGATATTGAGACGAATGCGAAGTGCCCACAGAAATTTGCTAGCTGAGTTGCCCTTGAATGAGTGAGTGGACCAGGTGCATTGATACTATCAATTATTCTTTCAATCTGCACTTCATTGGCAACGCGAGGATGTATAGGGCAAAGACTTTGCTCTTGTTGTTCATTGTCGTTGTTGGAAGGAATGTCTTCAGGCTGAGCATTGTCTTCATGTTGATCAGGTGCTGAAATGATAAGTTCTTCTTCAGGATGAGCTTCAGAAGGTATAATTTCTCCAGTTCCCATTAGCTTGATTGATTCACTGGATGGAACTTCATCTAGCACACTTGGCAGCTGTTCTCTTTGTGATCCGTTGGTCTCATCGAACCGCACATCCACTGTTTCAACCACTTTGTAATGAAAGAGATTGAAGACTCTGTAGGAGTGCGAATCCTTTCCATATCCAAGCATAAAACCCTCATGTGCTTTTGGTGCAAATTTTGAGGTGTGATGCGGGTCCTTGATCCAGCACCTTGCGCCAAATACTCTGAAGCAACTGACATTTGGCTTTTTGCCAGTAAGGAGCTCATAAGATGTCTTGTTCAGAAGCTTGTGAAGATAAACATGATTGATTGTATGGCATGTAGTGTCAATGGCTTCAGTCCAAAATTTTCTTGGAGTCTTGTATTCATCTAGCATCGTTCTGGCCATCTCAATGAGTGTTCTGTTCTTGCGTTCGACGATGCCATTCTGCTGTGGCATGTACGGAGATGAGAATTCATGTGTGATGCCCAAGGTATCAAGATATGTATCAAGGCCAGTGTTCTTGAATTCAGTGCCATTGTCACTTCTGATGTGCTTTATCTTGGCGCCGTAATTGTTCATAGCTCGATTGGCGAAGCGTCTGAAGACATCCTGCACTTCAGTCTTGTAAAGGATTATGTGCACCCAAGTATATCTAGAGTAATCATCAACAATGACAAAGCCACAGAGGCAAGCAGTAGTAGTAAAAGTTGAGTAGTGAGTGGGACCAAAATGATCCATGTGAAGCAGTTCGAAGGGTCGAGTAGTGGTCATGATTGTCTTCGAGGGATGTTTTGCCCTCGTCATCTTCCCTGCTTCACAGGCACCGCATAAGTGATCTTTCTTGAACTTGATTCCCTCGATGCCTATGACATGTTTCTTCTTCGCAAGGGTGTGGAAGTTCCTCATGATAGCATGCCCAAGCCTCCGATGCCATAGCCAGCATTCTGAAGCCTTTGCTAGAAGACATACTGCAAGCTGTGGCCCTGCTAAGAAATCTACCACGTACAAATCATGTTTTTGATACCCTTCAAACACTAGAGACTTGTCAGATTCCATTAGTACCAGGCAACGATATTTTCCAAACATTACGATCATGTTCAAATCGCAAAGCATTGAGACAGACATTAAGTTGAAGCCAAGGGATTCAACAAGCATGACTTTATCCATGTGTTGATCCTTTGAGATTGCAACTCTACCTAGACCCAATACCTTACTTTTACCAGTGTCAGCAAATGTGATGTGGCTCTTGTCGGATGGACGTAAGGTTGAGTCCATAAGAAGGCTTCTTTTGCCAGTCATGTGATTTGTACACCCACTGTCAATAATCCATTCTGAAGACTTTGAAGACGCTGGTGTCGTACCCTACAGTGCAGTTAGGGGGATAGGCTTCATGAAGAGAATTGTGAAGCAAAAACATTTGACGAACCAGTGGGTTATGAAAACTTAGATCCAGATTAGGACTAATAGGGAGAGTAGCATGCGATTCAGGAACGAAGTACATAATGATGCCATTCGGGCATTTTATCTTGCGCCCTACAAGTTTTTTAAGGTCCCCAGCAATAGCGTCAGAAGATTTTGGTTTTCTGCTGGAGACCTTTCCCTGCAAAAGAGAGTTAAGCCTTCTTAACCACCCACATCTTCAAGGGTGCCTTAGAAGCAATAAGTCTAAGTGCAGCATCTGAGAATTTTGGCTTTGAAGCCTTAGCAAACAGTCTTGCAGGTGTACAATAGTACTCATAAGAATAAGCAGAATAATTTTTGGTCATATGAACATGACGGTTTGATGAACCGCTCTCATATTCATATGCCTGAGTATGGTTTCCCTGCAAAACATTTGCGTTAGTGTGACTCGGGTGAGTCCTCTGTTTGTATGAAGCCTTTGGACCGTATGAAGCCTTTGGTCTGAGGTTTGTCTTCTTCAAGTGAGGTGTCATGAAGACATTCACAGGAAGATTTTCCAGACACTTTTTCGGAACCCAGATCTTCTTCATAGGCGGTCCATTCCTGCAGTTAGTACCAATGTACCTGGCAAACACTTCACCATTCTGATTCTTAAACAGTATATAGTTTGCATCAAAGGATTCATCAATGATAATGGGGTTAGCATAAGTGAAGCCAGATAAATTGGATGGATCTGCTGAAGGTTCCTTTGCAGCAACCCACTTGGTTTTGGGGTACTGCTCAGGTTTCCAGTAAGAGCCATCTGCATTTATTTTCCTTACGAACCCAACACCCTCTTTCCTAGGGTTTCGGTTCAGAATCTGCTTCTTGAGGACATCACATAATGTCTGATGTCCTTTAAGACTTTTGTACATCCCTGTTTCAAGCAATGTCTTCAACCTAGCATTCTCATCAGCAATAGTAGTGGTATCCTCAGCAGAGGGGTTAGTTACCACATCAACAGTTGAAGATATTGCAATAGCAGTAGCAGTGGAACATTCAGCAACAGAAGTAGCATTATCACGCTCAATGCATTTAAGACATGGTGGTTCAAATCCTTCCTGAGCGGAACTGATCTGTTCAGCGCGAAGTGACTCATTTTCCTTTTGAAGATCTTCATGAGCCGCTCTCAATTTCTCAAGTTCTTGCTTCCTTTGAAGATAATCATAGGAAAGCTTTTCAGGAGTTGTTGAGAGAGTATCATGACAATCTTCAAGTTCCTAATACTTAACATGAAGATTTTTTATGTCTTCAATTAAGGATTCAGATCGAGTCATTTCAGCACCCAACAGATCATCGCTTCTGTCTAACAGTTTTTGAATATGTTCCATGGCTTTCTGTTGTTCAGTTGCAATTTTAGCAAGTGTTTTGTAACTGGGTTTTGAATCACAATCAGAGTCATCGTCACTAGATGTTTGATAGTGAGTAGTGCGTTTGTTTACCTTGGCACCGCGTGCCATGAAGCAGTAGGTAGGAGTGGAGTAGTCCTTGTCATTTGCATCGGTGTCGGTGATGAAGTCATTGTCTTCAGTGTTGAAGATGGACTTGGCGACGTATGCTGTAGCCAGACTTGCAATGCCAGAATCAGACTCCTCCTCAGACTCCGCCTCTGCCTCCTCAGAAGCGGACTCCTCCTCTGAATCCATTTCCTTGCCAACAAACGCACGTGCCTTTCCAGATGAGCTCTTCTTGTGTGATGAAGACTTTGAGGAAGACTTGGAAGAAGACTTTGTGTATTTCTTCTTCTTCTTGTCGTCAGAGTCATATTCCTTGCTCTTCTTCTTCTTTCTGTTCTCATTGTCCCACTGTGGACACTCAGAGATGAAGTGTCCAGTTTTCTTGCACTTGTGGCATGTTTTCTTCTTGTAGTCATGAGCAGAAGCTTCATCATTCCTTGAGCTTGATCGTGAAGACTTTCTGAAGCCTTTCTTCATGGTGAATTTTTGGAACTTCTTCACTAGCATTGCAAGTTCCCTTCCAATGTCTTCAGGATCATCAGAACTGCTGTCAGATTCTTCTTCAGATGAGGAAACAGCTTTTGCCTTCAAGGCACGAGTTCGCCCATAGTTTGGACCGTAGATATCTCTTTTCTCCGGAAGCTGAAACTCATGTGTATTGAGCCTCTCAAGTATGTCAGACGGATCGAGTATCTTGAAATCAGGACGTTCTTAGATCATCAGGGCCAGGATGTCAAACGAACTATCAAGTGATCTCAGCAGCGTCTTGATGACTTCGTGTTTGGTAATCTCAGTGGCGCCGAGGGCTTGAAGCTCATTTGTGATGTCAGTGAGTCGGTCAAATGTGTGCTGGACATTCTCATTGTCATTTCGCTTGAAGCGGTTGAAGAGATTGTGAAGGACACTGATTCTTTGATCTCTCTGGGTTGAGATGCCTTCATTGACCTTGGAGAGCCAGTCCCAGACCAGCTTGGATGTCTTCAAAGCACTCACACGGCCATACTGTCCTCTGGTCAGATGACCACAAATGATGTTCTTGGCAGTAGAGTCCAGTTGAACGAATTTCTTGACATCAGCAACAGTGACACCTTCTCCAACCTTGGGAACGCCGTTCTCGACGACATACCATAGGTCGACGTCAATGGCTTCAAGATGCATACGCATCTTATTCTTCCAGTAGGGATATTCAGTTCCATCGAAGACGGGGCACGCAGCGGAGACTTTAATTATCCCTGCAGTCGACATAGCTAAAACTCCAGGTGGTTAAACCGAATCACACAGAACAAGGGAGCACCTTGCTCTGATACCAATTGAAAGTGCGTTAT
>NC_041390.1:57414075-57416857 GCF_002162155.2 Triticum dicoccoides | reverse complement strand
GGGGTGAATAGGCGATTTTTATGAAAGTCTTCAAAACGTGGAAGTTATGAAGACAAACAGCAGAGATATGCCTATTACTATGCAGCGGAAGTTAGATTACACTAGACAGGCCATGGTCAAGTATTCAATAGAGTGAAAGCACAATGACAAGTAGCTGCAGTGTAATAAGGATCAGGTAGGAAGAAGTTATGAAGCCAAACAATCATACAGTTACATTGTGAAGACAAAGGATATAGCAGACATGTAATGGCTTCACAATGAGTAACAGTAAGTAAAAGGAAGTGAAGATGAAACCAGTGACTCATTGAAGACAATGATGTGTTGGACCAGTTCCAGTTGCTGTGACAACTGTACGTCTGGTTGGAGCGGCTAGGTATTTAAACCTTAGGACACACAGTCCCGGACACCCAGTCCTGAACACGCAGCTCAGGACACCAAGTCCTCACCGTATTCTCCTTGAGCTAAGGTCACATAGTCCTCGCCCAATCACTCAGGTAAGTCTTCAAGGTAGACTCCCAAACCTTCACAGACTTCGTTCACTGGCAATCCACAATGTCTCTTGGATGCTCAGAACGCGACGCCTAACCGTCTGGGGATTCACAGTCCTCAAGTGTAATAAGTCTTCAGATCACACCGACAAGAAGACTTAAGTGATGCCCAATTTACTCTGGCTCTGGGTGGTTAGGGCTTTCTCCTCGCTAGGAATTTTCTCTCAAAGGCTTCGAGGTGGGTTGCTCTCAAACGACAAAAGCCGCGCACTGAAATCTGAGCAGCCAACCATTTATGGTTGTAGGGGGTGGGCTATTTATAGCCACTTGACAACCCGACCTGATTTGTCCGAAATGACCCTGGGTCACTAAGGAACTGACACGTGTTCCAACGATCAGATTTCAAACTCACGCGACATCTTTACTTGGGCTACAAGCAAAGCTGACTTGTCCGGCTCTGGACAAGATTCACTCTCATTGTCTTCACTCGAAGACATATGTTTTTGGTTTAGGCATCACTTCAGTCATTCTGACTGGTTCTCCTAGACCCCACTTAACAGTACGGTGGTTCCTATGACTCAACACAAGAGAAAAAGAATTACGAAAGATCTAAGTCTTCGAGCTCCAATGGCTTCATATCGTGTCTTCTCTTGTCTTAGACTTCAATGTGAATATCTTCATATACCACCTTTGACTTCAATGTCTTCATATAATTTTAGGGGTCATCTCTGGTACTAAAACCGAATCAATGAGGGACTTCTACCTGTGTTATCCTGCAATTCTCACAAACACATTAGTCCCTCAACTAGGTTTGTCGTCAATACTCCAAAACCAACTAGGGGTGGTACTAGATGCACTTACACTTAACAATATGGGAGGCATGATAAGCAAGTGGTAGGTATCGCAACATAGGCATAGCAAAAGAGCGAGCAACTAGCAAGCAAAGATAGAAGTGATTTCGAGGGTATGGTCATCTTGCCTGAAATCCCGCATGGAAGAAGAACGAGTCCATGAAGAAGACAAAGGACGAAGTCGAATGAATCCTCACAAACACGACGTTATTGGAACTGACCCGAAGAAACAACGCCGGAAAGAAGCAAACAACATAGTAAACAACCACCACATAATCATGGCATAATGCACAATCAAGTATGTTGCATGTCTGGTTTAATGAAACATGGCATGGCAAAATGCACAACCAATCTTACAAATTAAGTGGAGCTCAACATGCAACTCCGTTGCACACTACTAGAAAAAGGCCTACTAATGACGCACCAGTTTTGCCTACTAATGGCACACTACTGGTGCGCCATTAGTAGCATGCCACTAGTATTTTTTACTAATGGCGCACCACTGGTGCGCCATTAATATACCACATACTAATGGCGCACTAGTAGTGCGCCATTAGTATGCCTAGAGGTGCGCCATTACTATCTGACTTAGCAATGGCGCACCACATAGAAGTGCACCATTAGTAATAATATTTTTTTCATTTTTTTAAAAAAAAATTCAATTTTTTTTCATTTTTTTAAAATTCATTTTTTTAAAAAAAATTCATTTTTTTCATTTTTTTTAAAAATTCATTTTTCCCATTTTTTAAAAAAAATTCAAATTTATTTATTTATTTTCTTAATCTCTGGTCATTATGGCTTAATCTCGAGTCAATATGCTTAATCTCAGGTCAAATCGCACTCTGTGGTCAAACTTACGCTTAACTTCATAGTTCTATCCAACCCCAACACCACCTCACTTCACACGCACTTGTTGATATATCTATCATATCAATCCTATTAAACCTTGCTGATGTCTAGGACTTTGTTCATGTTCATGAGTATGATGAAATTTTGAAAAAATATTTCAAACTTCCCGATCATATTACGTATCATATTTTGAAAATAATTCAACTTTTTTTCAAAACCAATTTTTTTTGTTACTAGTGGCGCACCTAGCATACGGTGCGCCACTAGTAAGTTTGAATTTTTTTGCCTCCGGATCTTAGAAGTCCCGTAACTTTTTTTCTGTTAGGTTTTGGGGATTTTGAAAATGTTTAACGGGGTTTCCCCGGTTAAATTCGGATGTAACTTTTCGAGTAGATGATTTTTCATATAAAAAACTTTTTCATCCGAGTTCGTACGCAAAAGTTATGCCCATTTTTACAAATTCTCGAGAGATTTTGGAAAAAAATCGAAAATTCATGTTTGTAAATTTTGCTAACAACTAGACCACATATCACATGGGAATCTTATTTTCTTTTATTTTTTTTGACATTTCTATCATTTTCTTTTATTTTTTTT
>NC_041390.1:57410741-57413789 GCF_002162155.2 Triticum dicoccoides | reverse complement strand
GGGTGCATTCGGGCGAATGTTTGGGCCAAGTAGGGATGGCAATGGGTAGGGTATGGGCGGGTACAAACTTTTTGTGCCCAAACCCATACCCAAATATTTTTTCTATACCCACCCATTTCAATATCCATGGGCACAAATTGGTACCACATGCCCATACCCATCGGGTATCTTATACCCAATGGGTATTCAATCGGTACAATATATAACATTGGCATAATAACTGTAAGACAAGAAAATGGCCTAAAACTAATGTTAGGTACTCGACCATCACAATCTGGTTTGCACTTACATCAAAATTTCACAATGACGATTGACACACAAATGTCTTAATCTCCGTTGAAAAAACTCAAGTTTGTAAACTTGCAATGCTAATTACTTTAGGTTTACCCAGATATTATAGGATTTAAAAATTTTATTAATATTTCTGGATATCCATTGGGTTCCCCCTGGGTATAATTTCATACCCATACCCTACCCATGTATTTTGCGGGTATGGATACCCATTACCCATGGGTATGAACTGGTAGAAAGTCTTACCCACGCCCACTGTTTTTGGGTAGGATACCCGTGGGTACCCATACCCATGGGCAAAACTGCCATCTCTAGGGCCAAGTTACTAATGGCGCACCGTGGGAGTGGTGCGCCATTACTAGTTCAACTAGTAATGGCGCACCACCCCAAGGTGCGCCATTAGTAGTTTTGAAAAAAAATTATTTTTTTACTAATGGCGCACCGTGGGAGTGGTGCGCCATTACTAGTTCAACTAGTAATGGCGCACCGCTACTAATGGCGCACCGTGGGAGTGGTGCGCCATTAGTAGTTGAACTAGTAATGGCGCACCACTCCCACGGTGCGCCATTAGTAGTTTTGAAAAAATAAAAAAAATGTTACTAATGGCGCACCTTAGATGTGGTGCGCCATTAGTATTTGGACACTAATGGCGCACCAACACAATGTCTGGTGCGCCATTAGTGTCATTTCCATCTATAGCCCTTTTCCTAATAGTGTCATATTAACGAAACACCACATTCAAATTATTTAGTTCGATCTTGTTTATGTACCCAACAATATTAAATGTTGTTAAAACATGGCAGGAGGGTGAAGCATAAGTAAACTAAACATTTAGGCAAGGTTAAATGAGGCCGGAAATAACAAACAACAATTCCGGTAAATCCTCATGTGCATTAGCAATTTAATGCAAACACCAATTTTGAACATCTTAAAGTTGTTAACATGATGCAGATGACATGTTCAAGTTTTATGCAATATTTGTGAAAATGTTGACAAGAGCATTATATGAAGGATTTGTCCTCGTGGCGGAAATGAAATGGGTGCCACGGCGACGATAACGAAACGGTGCCACAACAATGTTCCGGTTTCGACAACTCATTGAGACGTCGGTGCAAAAGAAAGTGACGGGAGCGTGTCATGCGATGAACGTTGGGGTGCTCCCGGATACCGGGTCCCCACGGGTTAGCGGTAAAAAAGGAGGACCGAGCAAGTGACAACTCGGACATGGTGCGGACAACGGGTGCATCTCATACAACACATGCAAACGTTCTCGGATGGTCGTCTCGGAGTTATACCTTTGAAGTGTGCGTTGTCGGAGGGGTTCGAGTTCGATGCGGTGTAGGGGAAGTAGACGTTCTCAGGACGTTCGTAGTGGAAGAAGTCATACACGGGCGCAGTGGGTAGTAGTGGTACTATCGATCCTCGGCGACGAAAGTGGAAGTAGGGGTACACGGCGACGGTAGTTGTACACAGTTCTTCGGCCACGGTCATAGTCGTACAACATTTTCGTAGATGTCCAGGGTCACGGCGAGAAACTTGATGTCCATGGAGGCTTCGAGGGTTGATGGTAGTGGTACTTGGAAAAATGAACTTGACGAAATCCACGAAGGCGGTCTTGGCATGCAACGAGCAACAACACAATGTACAGATGCAACAATGGTCTTGCCGGTGGTGTACTTGGCGATCTCCGAGGTGGCCTTGACGCACCTGTTCATAGAGGTACTTGGCGGTTTCGTTCCGTCGGTCTTGCCGGTCTCGGTAATTTAGTTGTACAATAGCGTCATCGAACTTGTCGAACCCAAACTCTTGGAGGACCGTCGTGGTACTTGGCGCTTGCGATGCGGTGTTTGGCAAAAAATAGGGGGGGCATTGATGGAATCTACAACGATCAAACTTGGCGCTGCTCCCTGTTCGTTAGTCGTCCGACTTGGCGTTTGACTGAATTTGAGTCCACGGGGACAAACTGGCAAGCTGCTGTAGCTGTTGGAGGCGAAGCAGGGGCGCGAGTTGGGCGAAGTGAAGGCAATAGTGGCGGGGCTTGGGGCTGACGATGAGGATCCTGGCGAGGACGACGTTCTCCGGTGAGGTGGCGACGGACTTGGGGTGCCGGGGTGCCGAGGCGCTGAGCTGCTGCTGTTAGGTGCAGAGAGAGGCAGCCAGGGGACGCAGAGGAGGCCGGGAAGACGGGGAGGTCGAGGCTAGTGGTGCTGCAGCATGGCGGCGCGACGCCCGGACGTCGCAGCGGACGAAGCAGGGAGGCAGAGGAGTGGGATGGTGCTCAGCGGAGGTCGGCAGCGGCAGCGGTGGCCGGCGGACTTGGAGCTCCGGGCGAGGCGGAGAAGCGGTGGCGCGGGCGCAGTCTACAAGATGGTGTGGGGCCGCGGCATGGTTCTGCGGGATCCATGGCAGCATCGGACGGGATCCGGTGACACAGCTCTGGCTGCTCGATGCAGGGGCGTGGCAGGGAGGCTCGGTCGTCTCCGGCGGCTTGGAGGGGATTGGGTGCTGGGGCTCCTCCCCTAGCTCGAGGCGGACGAGAGGAGAGGGAGATGAGGGGAGGAAGAGCGAGGGGATCGGGCTCCTGCCGCTGCGAGCGCGAGCGTGGGAGGTGGCGGCGGAAGGGAAACGAGGAGGGGTTCGAGGAGAAAGGAGTGCGCGTGGGGATCGGCTAGGGTTACTGGCGCTGCGCTGGGCCTTGGGCCACTGGAGGCTGGGCCTAGGCGGTTGCGGGAGGCCTTAGAGGAGGCCGGCCTGGGT